>NW_009912284.1:0-1751 GCF_000696875.1 Nestor notabilis
AAGTAGTGGGAGGATAAGCACATAAATGACATTCAAGTGATGAAAGTTCTCCTCACATGTGACATGGTGAAGCTTGTCACAGTGGGGTCTCAAATAAGGGAGGATGAGGAGGTCTGTGTGATGCTTTGATGTGGTGGTGGAGGATGGAAGTTCGTGGCTTCCCCAGGGAAGAGCTGTAGCCCTTCAAGGCTGAGGTGCAGCAGGAGTGAAACACCTGCCCTGGGGTCCTCACCACCAACTCCCTCTCCCTGCACAGGAGGAGCTGTCCAATGTCAACCTTTCCAAGTTCCGCAAGATCCAGCACGAGCTGGAGGAAGCTGAGGAGCGGGCTGACATTGCAGAGTCCCAGGTCAACAAGCTCCGAGCCAAGAGCCGGGAGTTTCATGGCAAGAAGATAGAAGAGGAAGAATGAGTCTGTCATGAGGCAGCAAAGTGACCTGAGGGTTGCACAAAATGTGAAGATCTCGGTCACTTTCTCTTGTAATTAGTCTTTGTAACCATGTCAATGTCTAGAGAATAAAGACCGTAGATTCCTTTGCATATACAGCAGAAGCAGTGCTTTTGGGTGTTAAAATTCAATTCTGCAGTTGCATTAAGTTTGAGGCATTTACAAATGAAACATTTTATTTCACTTAACCCTTGGATAGCAATAGAGTTTGAATTATTCCATCTCCAGTATTTCTCCACTATCTTGCTACAGTAGCAGGTAGGAAATAACACTGATTTAATTCCCATGCTTGGAAAAGTTTAGGATCATGACAAAGGCAGGAGAAGTATCTTGTCTGTCGTAGCACAACAAAAATGTTTCTACCTTGGGGAGTCCTTTTTCTGAATGGGTGAACTACACAAAGGCTCTCTTTGCTGGTCCCATTCACACTTTGACAAGTTGGGTTTGGAGGCAAGTTATTCCATTAAAAAGGAAAAAATGGAGTCCCAAATCCATCTGAATGTCTCTGAGTCCTCATGGAGTAGCTTATGGAAGAACTGAGGCACTGACTTCTTTGAACAAGGCAGGTGAAAGCCATAAACTGTAGGAAGTGGCTTTTATTGAGCAAAACTAAAGATCAGGTAAAGCTTTTTTTATAGAAGACGTTATTAATAATTAGTTCTAAACCAAAACAAGTAATGTATAATAAGAAGATATTGCAGTTCCTTACTTTCAATGTTAGACAGAACAGCCAAAATTAAGACATAATGGTAGTGTCATAAATTAAATGCAGATTGATGAACAGGTTGGTAGAAGTAAGTGTGAAGAAGACTCACCATGAAATAAATCCCAACCAACATAATGTGTAGAGCCAGCAGAACGGCAGCAGACTGCTGCAATATGGTATAGTATTTTCCAGTACTGAAATATTAATATAATTCTATAATAAGCTTTTGTGCCAAAGAATAATGTGTAGTTGTGTAAATGCAAAAAGCTAAAGGAACTATTTTTGATCATGAAGATGGTACTCTAAGTGGGAATAATATTGGGAATATTGGGATCATTAGAGCTTTAAAGAAATCACAATACCTATAACTTTACAGTGGAAAAAACCCCCAGATGATAATTTCAAATATCCTACCCATCTGACTCTTGCATCAAAGGAATAGAGATACTAAGTGCATCCTGGCTGGATAAAGAAATAAAAGTCACCTACATGATGCGTGCTGATACAAATTCTTAAACAAATGACAGCCTGTTTCCTGCAAGGCAAGAAGTACTACTTAAAATATGGAACAGCCATTCTGGCAACACTGGACCATTC
>NW_009912285.1:0-4301 GCF_000696875.1 Nestor notabilis
GGGGTGGGTGTGTTTGCGACACCCTCCTCCGGGATGCGGGTGCTTTAGCAGCAGTGAGATGTGACCACGAAGTCCCTGTTGCAAAAGCTGCGCGGGACCTCAGCTGCCCTCTTGATCCACTCCTGTCCTCCAGGCTGCAGCGGGGGTCCATTCGGTGGAGCGCACTGCTCATCATGCCCTCAGAACAGTCCTGCCTTCCTCCTGCCCTGTGCACGGCGGCTGCTGTTCGCTGGACCTCCCTGCGCTCCCGCGAAGGGGTGCCACAAACTAACACTGAACTAATAGCTTAGTTGCTTCAGAGAAGTAACTGGGGCTTTAGCGTACTAACATCTGTAAAGAACGTGATGAAGGAAAACCAGGTTTGTGTACCTAATTTGGGACTTAAAAGATCTTTGAAGAAATTTTTAATAAAGACCCCACGTATCGAGATGACATAATAGTGAGTCAAAAACAAGCTAATGGCAAACGATTGTTTTTCAGCAGGGCAGTAATTGCTATTAAGGTTGTTCTGAGTTGCCTAGCTTATTAATGCTCTGGAGAAAAGGCAAGTGAAGAAGCAGCAAAACTTGTAGCTTTACAGGTTAGAGAAGTGCAGAGCAAACAGGAATTTCGGACAGATACAGGTAGGCTACATGAAAAAGAAACATCCTATCAGCTGCAGTGTAGCTGTGGCAAATGCACGTGGTAGCTAGGATGAAATTCTTTTTCTCATAGGTCTCTCTAAAGGAGCATTTCTGTAAGCATCTTGCTTAGCAAAACAGCAAAAGTAAAGGAGTGATGAAAAGTAACAGGGTGAAGGATAATACCAAGAATCAACTATTTTGATGATATAAATTAAGGGTGTCTATGACTGTCAGAAACATGATTTACCTCATATCAAGAAGTATAGATGGAATTATGGGGGAACAGGTAAGATGCTTTGTGGGCACTGAACTGCCTATAACTGGGAACTAAAAGTACATGCAAATTCTGTAAAGGGATTTTCTCCCACCACATACCCCCTCACCCCCATAAATGTACAAGTAGATCATGGAAAACATAATTACAGATGATATCAAAGTCAAAGACTTAGTGTGACTTTTAAACATAAACTGGGTAGTTAAACTCACAGCAAGATTTGTTCTAACAAAGAATTCCATTCCTGTGTGCCATCCAGGATAGAGCTGTGTAACATACTAGCTACTCTGGGTGGAGCAGGCTTGCTAATCTTGCTTTATCAGTGTACTTTGGCAACCTCTTGCCTGAAGCCAGGAGCTATTTCATCCTTCCTTGGCTCATTCCTGGATGTCAGCAGGCAGTTAATGTTATGCCTTTTTAATGACAGTTTCCACTAATTTAAAATTAGATTGAAACAGCAATGCTGTTTTCCATAGTTCTCCAAAGGCTCCCCAGACAGTAATTGTATTTGGTATCTACTAATCGTAATAGAATTCAGGCAAATTTCCTGACAGAAATGTAGCACTTGGAGTTAACGGCGTCCAGCAAGCTGTTCAGTGTATAGACCATGGGAATGCTCTTACAGCTTCAGCCTCTGGGGATTAGGGGTCTATTTCTGACTCCGCTCTTTCCCAAGTCATGTGGAATGGAGGTACAGGGATAGTTTAATTGGCTTTTCTGTGTCAGTCCATAACACCCTTCAGAATCCTGTGGAGAAACATGGCTTGTCCTATCACAGATAGCTGCAAGATCATATTATTTGAATGTGCTTACTGAAGAACAAAGTGCAGAGGGATATGAAAAGACAATGTTTTGGGAGATCTGTTTCTTGCATGTAACAAAGGGCTGTGTGGAGATGTTCAGGGTATTTAGGTTGAATTAACTTCTCGTTTGGCTTCAGGGTTACTGGTGAATCATTGTAGATGCAGAGCAGATGGATGTGTGTTCATTAAACCAAACTAGAATTCTGGCTGGATACAAGTTCTAAGGTAGAATATGATTTTAAAACTGACCAGCATCAATTAATAATTTGATTAGCGACATATATTAACATCCACCATTTTGTTAACATTTTCATTAATATTTTTAAAGTTCCATTAATTCAAATAGATTGCTCTTTTGTAGACTATGTAAAGAAGGCATAATTGCAGCGTAAACTGGAGTAAACTTAAAATTTGCCATCTAAAACACATTTTGCAAATGGAAGCATGGAATTTCTTGGAGAGAATTTTGTTTTGTTAAGAAATGGCCTGCATTCATACCTGTAACACCTCAAGCTGTGCCAGGGGAGGTTTAGACTGGATATTAGGAAAAATGTCTTCACTAAAAGCATAGTAAATTGTTGGAACAGGCTTCTCAGGGGAAGTGGTTGAATAGCCTGGAAGCGTTCAAAAAAAAACAACCCTGTGTAGATGAGGCCCTCAGTGACATGGCTTGGTGGTGGATTTGGGGCAGTCCTGGGGTAACAGTTGGATTTGTTGATCTTAGAGGCCTTTTCAAACCTAGTTGTTCTTATCATTCTACATCAACAACAAAGGCTAGTAAATGGTAATTGGTATTTTAATTACAATACACAAAGACGTACTGCTGTGTTTATACTGAGCCCTGCTGTGAAAGGTGTCATTCTCTGTGTGGATGGCCAGCATATGCTAGTTCTTGCAGGCTGCCTAACAGGTAAGTATTTACCTGAGTTCACGTCCTGTACACATTAAGGGAAGTTAGAACCCTAAAGAATTCCTGAAAAAGGAAAATAAAAAGGGTATGCCTACAACTTATGTTAGGAAGCTTTAGATGTGACAGTGGACTGGCACCCAGAGAAATACATGGCAGGGGGAGAGGAGGTGAAAAAAGGAAGGCAGAAGAAGAGAGAAAGTATGTGAGCAGTTAAGAGCTGTTGCCTATTCTGGTAACACCATGCAAGCTGCAAGTTTGTCCCAATCTTAACTTCCTCTTTTTAATATTTCACTTGAAAATGAAGGCTGACCTCTCATGTTCTAACCTGCATGGCCCAGATCTGACATCACAAAGAATTTGGCTAAAAGATTCCTTGTCTGTACAAAGGTTGCTTGTTCAGTCTTCAGTAGCTATCTGCTATTATAGCTTCCTCTTCTACTCGGTCTGTTTGGGTGTTAGATGTTTCAAGTCAGTCAGATGCCGTATGTACCTTTACACTTACCCAGGAATAGCTAGGCAACTGATTTTTAAGAATGTCATTAGTTACATCACTGTATTTTGCCTTAAGAGAATTGAGCTTCACTTTGTAGGACATGTGATGTTTTTATTTATGGTTACTGATTTCATAAATTGTCATGGGAATTAGTCCCATCGCACGTATGCGCCTTGTGCAGGTAAGTCACAGGATATGAGATCCCTATAGGAGTATGATCTTAGCAGGTTTTAAAGTCATTTTGGTAAGCACTTGTACAGTGGTCAAGAAGCCTTGTCTTCAGAACTGTTCCAAGCCACCTTCAGGTCCATCCAAGCAATCTTCAGGTCGTTTTGCCATCAGCCTTTAGCCCTGCTGTGTAAACAAGACGAAGTCCTGGAGTGTTCCCTTAGGAAAGTAAAGTGTTAGGTTCTGGTCTCCATATCAAATTACCTTCTGTTTCCTACTGCCCTGCCTCTGACTGCTACAGTTGTGCTAAGCTTTTATTGTCCACTGAACCAGTTAAGTACATCTTCCACCCATATTGTTCATCATATAGATGACAGGATGTGATAGTGTTTTATGTGTTTTCTATATGAACCATCTTTTGAATGTGTTTTCTCCTGTTTCAGCAGACTTCAAAAAGGTTTAGGAAGATTCTTAGTTGTTTGCTTTTGAGCTCAGTGAGAAAGCAAATCTATTGCTAGACAATATTATTCTGGCTTCTGTAATATTTCCTGCATTACTGCTCAATCAATGTAATGGCGAAGCAGCATTCTTCACCTGTCATGTGTCTTCTCAAGCAAAAGCACAGAAGGAAAGATGTTTCAGGAATGCTTTCTCTGGGCCAGTGTTTCACTTAAGGCTTATTTTCTCTGTTTTTAAAATGCTGCTGCTTTTCCAGGAAATCATAGAGAATGTCTATAAATGTCTTGTATTCTTCAACAATATCTACAAATATTTGTTTTTTTTTTTTTTTTTCTTCTTGGCCAAAATTCGTTGGCATTTGAACATCACACAGCTGATGGTTCTTGTGATAGCACTCAGACAATAAATTTCCATTTAGTGTTTAATTTTTTTGAGTGTGATGTTGTTCATACTTGGGAATCTGGCTATTCCATTACTACTAATTGTTGTGCCTCTATCCTCTGGTTCTTCTAAAGGTGCTAAATTTCTGCTCACTTTGATACAAGGCAATGCAGGGAGGCAATTTTCCCTA
>NW_009912285.1:4332-33711 GCF_000696875.1 Nestor notabilis
AGCAGGTCACATTTGTTTTGGGGAGCTTGTTACTTTTAGCTGATCCATAGCAGTTCACCACAAACAGGTTTCTTGTACCCCTTCTGAAACACTTGACCTCTTCCTCTAAACTTTACTTTTTTTTTTTTTTTTTTTTTTTTCCCCTGGGATTCCACTTAGAATGCACAACTTGCACCTTAGGTGTAGATTTTATGTTCCTCATGTTTCCTGTTAGATACTGGCATGTCTGTCACCATAGCTTGCATTCCTGAAGCTTAAATTGTGGACTATTACTCATGAGGGTGCTGCACTAGACAATATTTGCTTTAACTTTTGCCTTCCAAAATTAACATTATGAACTCATTATCTATATTGTTTCATTCATGACTCTCTAATATGAGCATCTATTATAATGAATAGATGTGGCAAGGATCACCTTTGAATAATGTGATATGGTGGGAAGTAGGTAGTAGCTTTTCTACTTTTTAGCTTAGTTTGAAAGGGTGGGGAAACACCTTGGGGTGGTTCTGACTTTGTGACCATCAGTCAGAAATGGTTTCCTTCTTTCATTTTTACATTTTAATGTTAGTGAAAGTAGTGTCTTTGCTGTTTTCATGTATTTGGAACAAATTTGATTTTGCAGTGTTCCAATAAACATGGCAGGAAACTTCAGACCTTCTTTGCCTCCTTTTCTTTCTTATTTGGAGGTGGGGTAGTGAACTGATTCTAGAGTTTCTGGTAACACTTCAGGATCCTCCTGTTGAGCAGCTCTCTTAACAACTAACCTTGATTTTTATCTGATGCCCACTGAGGTGTTTAATGAGCTCAGAAGTCATAGACTCTCTTTTCATTACTTCTCTTGTGAATTTAAGATTCATGCCAAGAAATTGTTGTCGGTGCTAGTGATTAAGTCTTAGTCTCAAGATTGTTTTTTTGGTTTGTTTTTTTTTTTTTGGCTTATTTTTTCATTTGCACTGAAGCACCACCTTTCCAAGTGAGTTAAATTTCTTGTATATAAGGTACTACCTTTCTATAAAAATAGATATATATATGACTTGCTCTTTTTCTCTTCTTTACTTTGTCCTGTAACAGTGTCAGAGCTGTTAACGTTTTCCTTGGAAATATTATTCATCTTGCCACTTCTGTTGCCAGTGTCATGCTCAACTGAAATAGCTTACTATGTGGTATTTGTTTCTCTTGCTTTTTACATTTTCCTTTTGTTTGTCTTACTTGGATCTTCCAACTCATAAACAATGAATTCTATTTTACTACTTGGTGTGGCTGAGAACCTGCTATTTGTGGGCTTTCATCTCTGTGGTTTGTAATTACTAGTCATGCCTTCTTGTTTATCATGTGCTGGTGTCAAGTAGTTTTGTTTCCTTTTGGGTGTTTTGTGTCCTCTAGGATTTCCCCTCCAGAATGTATCTTGAGTCTGATTCCATTAAATTTTCACTTGTCGGGAGTCTTTTCTTAGAAATTTTTCCTCAGTTACCTATTTGTCAATTGTTTGAATAGATCCTGATTTAGTTCATGGAACATCATTCTTTGTATGGCTTTTTAACTTTTAAACTCTATTTTAACTACACTTGCGTTATAAAACAGGCTATTTAAGACACAGTTATTATATTAAGAGTTATTATATTAAGACAAAGTTATCTGTCTGGAGCTTTCCATGTCCTGACATAGAGAAATGACCACTATTGTCTGTGTAGTGGACAGAGGAGTTGAAATAGTGTTCTTGGACAACTTAGGTGGGTGGCCCTTATTCCAGATCTTTTGATTGCTTACCTTTTTATATGTAGAGGGCCTGTTTCACTGACAGAGTCTAAGGTACTTCTGGAGTCTACTCTGTTTACACTAAAGGATTATGCATCATGCTTTAATGGAGATTATTGGAAGCAGCTCTGTGGGACTGTTGAACATGTTGGTACAGGAATAAATGTCTAGTGCTAATTGAGATCTTTCCCCTATCCAGTAAAATAGGTATGAGAAGATAACTGTTTCTGGCTAGTAAAACCCAGGTGGGTGTGTCATGCTTCCCTTCCATGGCCCTCTTTATAGTCTAGAGTCAGTCTCTGCTCCTGTGGAGACCACAGGCAGCAGTGAAGAGCAATTGCAGGAAGGGTGCTGCAACTCTGATGTCCCTGACCTAAGTTTCACCATGTGAACTCCCAGCTGTAGCCTAGTCCATCTCCCTGTGCTGCCCAGTGCTCTGCCAAAAGCTCTTGAGGAAGCCCAGGCACTCATCACTTCTGCTCTCCCACGTATCCTGACTCAAGTACCCTTCATCAAGACTAGGAGTTTTCTTAAAGTGCACTAATGGCATGTTTTGTTTTTATTTTTTTCCTCTCAGTGATCTGAAGAAGAAATACAACATAACAGCAATTCCTAAACTGGTGATTGTGAAACAAACTGGAGAAGTCATTACTGACAAGGGAAGAAAACAGATCAGAGACAAAGGACTATCCTGTTTTCGGAACTGGCTTGAGGTTGCAGATATCTTTCAGAATTTTTCTAGCTGAAAAGTTGGCATATGAAAAGACAAGCCATGATGGAAAATTGTAGAGTTCTGAAAAGATTATTGCCTTGTTCAGGACAAAAAGGGTAAGGCTTATTTATCTTTGCTTGCAAATACATTTTATTTTCAGCTTGAAGATTAGCTATTCCAGTAAGTCATAAAATGCAGTTACCCTTTTATTTGTATTGTTCTATCTATTACATTCAGTATGACCCAAAGCATTCCATATAATACTGAAAAACTTCAAGAGGATAGGCTGTTCTAGGCAGTAATAATGGACCACTGTGAAATCTATGCAAATGCTTTTCAAAAATCTGTAAAGTAAAAATTTATGCACGAACCTATATTTCCTGATAATTTTTTCCTGGTGATTAGCACATATTTTATTAAGAAAAAGAAATTGTTTGCTTTAATAAATAAATGTTTATGAAGTTTGTCTAATGTCTCTCTTGCACCTTAAGATAATCAGAAAATATCAGCTTTTTAAAATAGGACACGTGTCAGTACTGAAGAAATACTGTTTTTTGTTTACTTTGTGTGGGATTTACTTAAGTTTTACTGAGTATTCCTTACTGCTGGATTTTAAAGCTTGGCACTATAAACCAAGACATCTGCTGAGTTAACATCAGGTCAAGTCTAAGAAGAAAGCATTTTCCATCTCCATTTGCCAAAGTGCATAGAAGCAAACACCAAAAATTATACCAACTCTCTTTGAGCACTCATTTTGTTTCAGATTATCTTAAGTTTTACTGAATCTTTCTATATTTTGTTTGTTTGTTTGTGAAACAGCTATAGGAACATTGGAACATCTTGATTTAAGAGGTTAACCTTTATGTTAGCATGGGTTGCTGTACTGCTTGAAATCCCTGTTGTCTGTAACATGTTAGCATTAGTCCTTGCTCTCTAGATCGTAACCAAAGCACCTAGGGTCTATTGTATGGAGGATGAGTTATTTGACAACCTGGCAAGGTAGATACCTACCCAGCCAATTTGGTAACAAAATAAGATTAAGGTGTTGTTTAGATGAACTATCCTCATTATACTCATTATAATACTAAAAACCAGACCCACAGATTGTGAAGACCCTTCCCCTGAGAAAGTGTGACATTGCAGATATTATAATTGTATGTAAATCGCTAACTGATCATTGTAACTGGGAGTGTACTACTTTGTAATTTGTGTGTATAAATGTAATGACAAGATTGGCATGGAGTGTGCTTCATTTGTGAAAATTCTACCTAGCACTCAGCGCTGCAATAAAGAAGTGCCTGCTGCTTAATGCTATGTTGGTATTAAGGAGTTTGATTCTTCCGACTTTCAGTGACAATGCTACTTCTGAAGTAGAGCCTAGTCTGCCTGTATTCCCCACCAGCTGTTGCATTCAGATTTGTTGGTCAGTCTTCATGACTGGGGTCCCAGGCCAAACATCCATGCAATTGGTGAGCTAAAGAAACACTTCTTATGCAAGCTTAATTAGAATTTAAAAACTTTAACAGAATTATTTCTCCAGCTACTAGCACTTATGTTACTAACACTTCAAGCCCAGTTTACTCACTTATTACATGTCATTTCCAATAATATGTATCAGTTTTATCTGTGTCTTTTAACTTTTTAGTTCTCATGCTATATTCATCCTTCCTCTTCATTCTAATGTTAGTGGTGTTTTCCTGAAGATGATGACTTACCTCCAGCTGGAGTGTGTGCTGCCAATTACAATGCTCTGGGCCTGGCTGTTCAGTCAGGTTGGAGTGGCATTTTCTCTCTTCAAGCCTTACAAGCCTCTTGCAATGGACATGACCTCACTGTGACATTGTCATGAGTGCAACCCGTCAGGTCGTGTGGACTCATGCATATCCAAGCTGGTTAAGTACTTCCTACTCTAGTGGTAGTGTCTGTCTTGCTCCAGACTTTACCTCTAATCTCAGGGGTTGTGGCTACTGGAAGGTTGATCTTATGATATGCGGTACAGGTGCGCTTCCGTTGGCCTGCCTGCTAACTGTGGCCCATAAGCTCTTGACTGGCTCCTGAGAAGTTCCAGGGCAGAGCTCCATGCACTCCAGCTGATCTGCATATGAAGTGTGAGACCCTGTGCTTGCCATCACAGCCTGTGCTTGCTAGAGAACCTTTATCCATCTTTTGCAGCACTTCAGTCATGTGAGCTATCCTACTGCATCTTTGTGATCCCAAGGAGGTTACAGCCCTGTAATTGCACATGGGCTTCTGACTCCTCCTGCCTGTTCCCTGTGCTGTGTGCATTAGTGTAGAGGCATGGCTGCTCTGCAGGCATTTCTTTGCATGCCTGTGCTTGAAGGGATTACATACCAGACTTGTTTTGTTGTTTGCTATGTCCCTATTGAAGTCACTGGCTTACTGAACCCACCCACAGATCTGTCACTTGTTTGTTGAGGAACCTTTGCCTGAGCTTGAAAAAGCGCAGCAACAATGGCCTGAAATCAGTTTGTGAATAATTTTATCATTTAGTAATATAACTAACTGTATCATTTTCTTGTAATGGAGGAAAACTTTTATTTCCCTGAAAAGGGTGGGGGACGGGAATGTACCTAGAAGAAGTCATGTACCACTAACAATATGTCAAAAAGCAAGTACTGTGGAGAAACTGAATTTGAAATGAAAAATATTGCATCTAGGAAGTGTTCAGTGGAGTTGTGAGTCTGAGCATCTTATAACTGTTCTTAAAATGACAGCTGGGGATACTGTGGACAATCTCTAATTTTTGCCATCTAGACATATAGATAATGCTCTTGATCTTTTTTAATGAATGGTAAGTTCCTCTAGTGGATTTTCTGTGCAGGTGGTGTGTAGCCACTGCATGCTGCTCTGGGACCAGCTAATGGCAAATATATTTCAAACATAAGATGAAAAAAGAATAATGAAATTGCCCCCATTTTTTATTTTTTTTTTTTATAAATAATGTTGCCTGAATGCGAAAACTTACCGGTGTACCTGTATTTGAACTTACAGAATTATCCTTTTAACTCTCTTAAATATGTTCAGTTCACTAGCAACATTCTATCTTCCGTCCACTTGCAGTTACCTTGAGTATCAGAGAATACTAGTACTTTTTCTTAATGAGGAGGAAAAGTGTGTATATTTTTATCTAACAATAGACAGCAATATAGTAATATTGATAGATGCTGCACATATAAAGGAATCAACTAAAACCCAACTATGTTTAAGAGGAGGAGTGTCCTTCCTTATTCCATTGGACAAGATGTTTCCCATTGTTAGTAGTTAATTAATGGAGCAATGTGTGTTAAGATTACTTAAGAACATACGGTTGTGATTTTTTTTTTTTAAATTATTATTCTTTTTTAATTTATGCAGAGTTATATTGTTAGGAAAAATTGCAAGGATTACCAGTTGACACTTTGTGAATTGATTCATATTGTGCCTTTTGAGGGGGGAGACTAGGTGTAGATGAACCCTGCAAGTCTTATTTCAGAATGTGACAGGACCATGATATATATACCTATGCCGGAAAGAGCTGTCATTATTAAAAATCCTCCATTTTCTCTGGGAATCAAAAAAAGGAAATTAGAAAAGCTTTTATCACACCTGAACAATAATCTTGATATTTGGAGTGAACAATAATAAAGGTCTGAAGTGGATACTTGGAAATTTCTTGAAATGCTGTAATAATTTTTGAATATGCATTTTTAATACACACTTTGCATCTCAACTGAGACTACATACAAAATTACTTGCAGTAAGAGAAAAGAATGGACTGCAAACCGGTGTTCTTCAGAAAACAAGTACCAGTTGATGCATACATTACAGCTTTTTGCTTCTCATACCATTTCCATCCTGTGCATAACTTGATTCTGCTTTTTGTACAGCTCAGTTACTTGTCAAGACCATACACTGGTAAGAGTCAGCTTGACCTGTTACATTTTCTCTGTGTAGGCATTATTGACAAATGGACAACCCTAAATTTTATTATGTCAGTTTCTATGAAGATGGACATTTAGGTGAGCAAATCCAAGCAGATGTGGATTTAAGCCTTTTACCTCCTCAATTTCATTTAAATTTCCCTAGATCAATTTATGACCTTCCAAGGTTAAGAAGTGCTGTCAATGTCAACTAAAGAAGTTGCTATGGAAAGCACTGTTTCTATTAAAACCCCTGAAATTAAGCACAGTGGAACAGTCCTGAGTAAATACTCCAAACACAAGTTGAAATATTTTAGCACAGGAGTGTTCTAAAATTCCTGTTTGAGTAGAAACTGAGATGTGAGCCCTGATAATTCAAGTAGATAAATAAATCTGTGCAGATACAAGTACTGTCCTGGAAATGTTTGTTACTATGCTGATCCCATAACTATGCCTCCTTAGATTTGTAAAATGATAATAAATTAAGATATCCTTGGAACAATAACCAACTGTTTTGCATAGTCAGTAGCTAAATCTCCCCAGCATTTCTCATGGTAATGACCTTAAGTGCATGCACAGGACATCAAAGAAAGTATTTTTCAGAGATGAGTGGTTTCCTGAGTATAACATGAGGGCACAGTTCCCATGCAAACACAAAATGTATCATTATTACTATGCTTGGACCAAAATTGTTTTCAAGAGAAACTGTTTTAAGTAAGTGGAGTTTTTTCCCAAAGCAAGGCTGTGATTCTGTGTTTTGATGTTCCTGTTTCATTTTGAAATGCACCCAGCTTTCTAGGAGGACTGTCTGAGGCCCAAGCTTTCCTTAAGAGATAGCCTGTGTGCTCAAACATAGAAAAGGATACATTTAGCTGTTTCATTTATGCAACAATCTACTGGTTTTGTTTACCTCTGAGATTAAAAACTGTATTCTGAGTCTCAAATGGTAACTTGAGGGTCCTATTCTCTATTTGACTGTGCAAGTGACTCAGTCACTCTGCTCCTAGTTTCTCTTGGTATATCATATAATAACACAATGAATGCTATCTCTGAAGATTGAGACCTTTGAAGGGTCCTCTGGAGCTCCAGGTAAGGCTTTGCAATGCCAATGCAAACACATTCTGTGACCCAGTATAGTCTATATATATCAGATGTGTGCAGCTGTAGCTTGTCAGCATCACCAAAGCAAATTTCCATCATCTAAGTCTAGGTACCTTTGTCCTACAACTTCCTAATTTGCTATGACATGTAGTCCTGTGTGGTGACGAGAGAGAAGACTGAAGGGCTGGCAATGAGAATGAGTTGAGATCTTGATTGTATCATAGTGTCCCAGTCCTGACTTGCTTATTAACACTGAAACACAGATGCACTGTTCTCTGGTTCTGTATTCAGCACTGCAGCTAGTCTGTGGTTATGAACAATGCTGTGTAATGGTTTAAGCCCAGCCAGCAACTAAGTACCACACAGCTTCTTGCTCACACCCCCGGTCCCCAGTGGGATGGTGAGGAGAATCAGAAAAAAAATGTAAAAAACCCCGTGGGTTGAGGTAAGAACCCATGAAGTGAGTTTAATGATTGAAATAAAAGTAAAATATTATTATAACAACAACAGCAGCAATAATAAGAGGGTGGGGGGGGAGGGAGAGAGAGAAAGGGAGGACATAAGTAATAAACCCCACTCCCCCAGAAAAAAGAAGTGATGAGCAAGACGATTGCTCACCACCTGCTGACCAATATCCAGCGGTGATCTGCCCTTTGGGGTGACTCCCCTCATGTTATATCCTGGGCATGACGTGCTGTGGTATGGGAAACCCCTTTGGGTAGTTCGGGTCAGGTGTCCTGTCTCTGCTTCCTCCTGGCTTCTTGTGCCCCTCCTCACTGGCAGAGCATGAGACTGAAAAGTCCTTGATCAGGGTAAGTGCTACTGAGCAACAACTAAAAACATTGGTGTGCTATCAGCATTGTTCTCAGACTCAAGTTGAAACACTGCACTGCACCAGCTACTAGGAAGAAAAATAACCCTATCCCAGCCAAAAGCAGGACATGAGGCTTTTACTAATAGCCTTGATTAACATGTATCACCAGCATAGTACTCCCATTAACAGTATCTCAATCTAGATTTGAAGTTGACACATTATCACACTTCTCTGAGAGAACAGACAATTCTTTTCTAAGTGGTATCTGTTTTGAAATTTAAGCAATTGCACATTTAAGGCCACACAAGAATTCAAGTAAATGGAGGATTTTACTATGCATGATGTAGGACAGATCTTGCGCAGAGACCAAGGCAGAAGTATCCCATATACGGAATCTTATCACAGAATGATGGAATGGTTTGGGTTGGAAATGACCGTAATGATCATCTAATTCCAACCCCCCTACCATGGACACGGATACCTTCAGCTAGACCAGACAGCTCAAAGCTCCATTCAGCCTGAACACTTCCAGGGATGGGGCAGCCACAACTTCTCTGGGCAACCTGTGCCAATGTCTCAACATGATCATAGTAAAAACTTTTATCCTAATGTCTAACCTTAATCTCCCCTCTTTCAGCTTAAAACCATTCCCTCCTGTCCTGTCACTACACACCCTGTTAAAAAGTTCCTCTCCAGCTTTCTTGTAGGCCTTCTTTTGGTACACAAGGTCACCCGGAGCCTTCTCCAGGATGAACAACCCCAACTCTCTCAGCCTGTCTTCATAGGAGAGGTGCTCCAGCCATCTGATCATTTTTGTGCCCTCCTCTGGACCTGCTCCAGCAGGTCCACATCCTTCTTGTCTGAATCTTCTAAAAAATGTCCAAAGCCAGCAACTTCCTGGTGGGTATATGGAAGCAGGCCTTGCTATGCTTAAAATTGGGTCAAAAATATAGCAGCATCATGAGTGAGAGACGGAGGAGCTAGACAGAGGAATGTGGAGTTCATATGGCTGCAATTTCTGAATTATCAGGATGCCCTGGGTTCAGCTGTAACGGTTATTTTTAAACCTTCCTAGAAGCTGGTGCAGTGCTGTGTTTTGGCTTTAGTCTGAGAACAGTGCTGGTAACACATTGATGTTTTTAGCTGTTGCTAAGTAATGCTTAGTCTGATCAAGGACTTTCCAGTCTCTCTTGCTCTACCAGTGAGGAGGGACACAAGAAGCTGGGAGGAAGCAGAGGCAGGACACCTGACCCAAACTGGCCAAAGGGGTATTCCACACCACAGCATGTCATGCCCAGTATATAAACTGGGGGGAGTCACCCGGAAGGGGCCTAGCATTGCTTGGGGATGTCCTGGGTATCGATTAGCAGGTCGTGAGCAATTGTATTGTGCACAGCTTCTGTTTATTGGGTTTTTTTTTCCTTTTTCCTTTTAGTTTTATATTCTCTCCCCTTGTTATTTCCCTTATCATTGTAATTATCACTATAATTATTAGTTGTATTGTCTTGTACATGAGTTATTGGACTGTTCTTATCTCAACCCATGGGGTTTACATTCTTTCAATTCTCCTCCCCATCCCACACAGAGAGAAGGGGAGGGTGAGTGAGTGGCTACATGGTGCTGGGTTATCAGCTAGGCTTAAAGCATGACACAGGAAAAAATGAGTACATCTGCTGGAACATAGTTCCCTTCTATACAAATGGTGCTCTGTCATATCAAGCCCCTCTGCAAAGCAGTTTATATCTGTTGTAAAAGTATATAAACCCTGGTACTGTTGCATTAAGACAGAGTTCATATCGATACAGGGCTGAACTTCTTTCTGCCTTCTTTCCTACAGCTATAGAAATAATCTTCTTCTGCCTGACCTGAATATGCAAAGTAGACTGCGTGTTTACACCTCGACAGGTATTTTGTGTAGCAATGCATAAAAGCATAATAGCTCAGACCACTTCTTAGCAATCTATGTTCTATTTAAAGCCTTGGAATTTCTGAATGGCTAACTTGACTCCATGAATCCAGGCAGAATGCTTCTTGCTCACAAATCAAGCCATGTTTGTAATCTGTTTATCAGATTTGTTTTAAAAAGAGTTGAAGGAAGACTAATACTTTGAGAGATTTATTGTTAATCTCATTCTAGAACATTCTTATCTAATGGTCAGATGCCAATCACAATACGCAATATAAAATCTCAGGGCACTAGCAGCTATGTTAGAAGTATTTGATCTGTTAGAACTTAAAGGAAAGAACTTGATGGGACTATCATGTGCAGTCTGGATATGCCACTGTATATTCCCAGCTGTGTTTGTTGATGAACTGCAATTGTTGACAAATAATTTGTTGTTATACCCCAACTGCACTTAGCATGTAGATAATCCATTAGTGCAGGGCTTACAGAAGGGTGGTGTAGTTATCATGCCAGTTAGAGCCAGGGTGATTATTGAAGTGGGACGTGGGAGGGTCTCTTCTGCTTAAAATAGTAAGGGAGTGGGTGAGAGTTATGCAAGCCTGCAAAAGATACAACCAGCTGCAGCTGCTCCTGCTAGAAGGAAGAGGGGGAAAGGAGGAACACTTCTTAGCCTGAACTTGCTATTAGCCTGGCCAGTTGCCTTCAGGCTGGTACCTGATGCTTAAGACCCAAGGCCAAGGTAGGGGGGTGGGAGGGACCACTCCTACTCCTTTGTATTACCCTTGCTTTCTGTATGGAACAGCAAAGCCGAGTTCCAGCAGCAAAAGTAAAACCTGAATCGCTATCCAAGGGTAAAAAAGAGACAGGCTTGATCCTTTGCTAGGCAAGGTGAAGGAGGAAAAAGACTGCAAATTTGTGTTACCACCCCCTCACTCTGCCTTGTGCTGGGAAATTCTATCTGTTCAGATGCCATGAGATGTTCAGATTCCTCTCTGAATCCTTAAATGTCTTCTCTAAGGAAGAGATTCACAGTGCCCGAGGACATGTAAGAAAGGCTATCAAAGCTCGCCAGGAGTCACACTTCACTGAATGCAGGGTCAGTTAACGTGGGTGTTGGCTCTGCAGCAGTAGTCACCTGCTGGTTTCCAGCATATAACCTCTAGCATATAAACTTTACTTTTCCATGTGTTTTTCTAGTTTTTGTCATCCATATTTACCACTTATACTGAAGTACACTAGCTCCTAAACTTTCATGCATTAGTAATAGAAAACCTTCTAGAAGGCTTGTTTTATTTGTATTAGGTGTAATTTACAAGTCACATAATAAGTGAAATGAGTTATTTTTTAAAAAATGAATGCATAAAGTTACACCAGTGAGTTACAGTCTAGTAGTTAAGAAGAAAATGAGGTTCAAAATTTAAGGTCTGTATACAGATACCTGATTTAAATATGCAGAACTGTGATTTATATCAGTTGATATCATATGATCTTCCCAGAAATAGCTCATCTTAAAGCACACAAAAACTAAGCTATCCAACAGTTTATTACTGCATGAAGATAATTCTTTGTTTTACTTTTGTAATACTTCAGAAAGTTTCTTTAAATTGCTTAAACTTAAATTGCTACTACAGGATCTTGAAAATGAACTGGAAATAACTGATGATTGACCATGGATAAGTAAGAAAGCATGAAGACCATTAGATCAGACAAGAAAACATTTCTAGTTCATCTCAGTTACTCAGGATGGGAAAGTAGGTAACAAACATACAGTTTAACAAACTTAAAAAAAAAAATCATTAATGCTGATTTAGTGGGGCATTCATGACTCCATGTTTATTAGGTTTTATGGTTTTATCAGCAAAGCACCACTCTTCCTGGTTCTATTCCTGTTATTACTGATACACAGCTACACTAAAAATCCCCCTATCTTCTAGGTCATCATAAAAAATTAAATTGTTACTAAAGAATCTATTTTATTGGAAAGAGAATATGTACTCACAAAGCTTGTTTCTGAGGTTTTAAAAAGGCACAAACACTATGCCACTAGATGTTTAACAGCCTTGAAACACAAAATCTTTTTCTCGCACAATTGATTGCCCGGGATGAAACACCACTTCTTTAAAGTGGTGTTTTACTTTATTCTATGAAAGGTTGCATGAGGATCCAAGTATCTTTGATTCTCCTAAATCTCATGCCAAGTTGTTGCAAGAAAATTGTCATTCATCTTTCATTTCTGTTTCTGGATGGTAAATATTTAAGGAATTTCACTGACCTGATGCCCTGCATGGTAACTGTCTGATCCCAGTGCTAATACTTCAAGTGGCTTCTCAGGGTTCTGGTTTTATCACAGCAGGAAATCTGTTTCTGTGTGTAAAACAAAAGCAACTATGAAACAGTGCTTCTATTTAAAATTAATGTAAAATCTTTTTATTCCCTCCCCTATTTTCTTTCTAGTTCAGAGGGTGAGATGACACATTATTAGTTACAGGCATGTCTGGAACTGCTGACAGTGCTCAGGAAGTTAGCTCATCACCACTCTGTCTCAGGCAGGTGAAAGTCCCCAAGAAAATCTAAATCGTGTTCATAAGCCATCCATGTAACGCACAAATGTTCATATAAGACCAGAAAGATGCTTGAAGATAAATTCTCCCCTGTGCTAGAAAAGGGTCCATTGTCCTTTTAAATGAAATTCTGAAAAGAGGATTTAAGTTGGATTTAAATAATGCAAGGATGATTTTCAGCACAGCAATGAAATTTATCTTGCTCTCCTGGCACTGATCTCACCACAGCCATTGACATTCATCTCCAGGGGCACTGTTTTCTTGGTTTACCCTCAGTTACAGGTTGAGAACACCTCCATAATTTACATAAACATTACCCATAATTTTAGATGAAAACACAATGTAAAATAGGCCCCATTATATACTGAAGTAACTATTATTCTCCATGTAAAATGTACAATCCTAAGCATTTTTATCAGCATGCTCAAAAATAATGATTCCTGTTATTGAGTACTGTAAATGTGGACCAGCGGTACTCTTGCATTATTTTGCATGAGGTGGAAATCTTCAGCTGGGCTGCTACAGACTGTAATAACAGCAAAAGCAAATTGATGGAAGTAGCAATGATGAAAAGCAGAATGTTTTTTCTCTTAGGACTCGTAACTGCAAAAATGAATAGAAGAGCATTGTTCTTTGCAATGAAACCAGCAAATAGATTCACAAACAGAAACTACTAAACACAAGAAAAATACTTGATTCCAGGGCAGATTTTTAAGGTTTATTTCCTAGCCTTCAGTTGAACAATGTGATATGTTCACTAGGAAGAAGATCTATTACGAGAAAAAAATGCAGCAATCCTTTTTTAATTTAGTCTTGTAGAAAAGCCTTTTGTTTCAAATATTAGAAGCTGCAAAGCTGTAAACAAGCCAGGAAAATGATGACTTAAAAGTTGTTCCAAACAAAAGAAAAATGGACTTTATTCAGTGGCTAAAGCGTTCTGGTTTTTAAAACATTGTGGCAAATTGTGCCATTACCCAGCTCCAGGGAAGGCAAGGCATTAGCCAAAGGCAGGATTATTTACTTCTGCATGGTTGGGGGTTTTTTTTTGTTTTGTCTTTCTTCTCTTGTAGATGAACCTACCTGTTTTCTGTGACTGTTAAACCAGATATTTTTTTCTCAAATACCTAATTTAACAAAAGATTATGAGCATTCTTTGATGCTTAGTCCTTGGTTATTTTTTAATTTCCTAATCCACTCTCCTTGAAGTCTCCTGAAGTCTAACTCAAGCATTTATTTGATGATAAAATACAGTAATGAGACTTTGTGCCTGTTTGTTCACATCCACCCAGATTTCACCATTATCAAAACACCAGTCATCCTAACAGTCCTGGGAAGCAGCTGATATGATCTGTATTCATTTTACTGATGGAGAAAATAAGACATAATGAAAGTGCCTGGAAAGGTTGCCTGTGAAATTTGTGACAATGCCAGGACCTAAACACAAACTGTGGTGTGATTTGATTCCTAAGCCAGTGGTTACCAAACAATGGCTGTGGACTCATTGCACAATCACGGTAGATAATCTACAGGTGACTCACAAAACCATATAGCCTTTGTAATGTTTTTGATTAGCAAAGCTGATTGTACAGGAGTGTGAAAAGTTACACTCTCTTGGTCTGAAATATTTGGAAAGCACCATCATTTGCTGCGAGTATGAAACATAAAATAGCCAAAAGGCCTGTAGCTGTAATTGCTAAATGAGTTTGTGCCTTCATGCATCTGTCTTTTTCTCCTCAGAGAAAAACAGCACATTAGCAAGTTAATTACACATTCCCAGCATCAAATCAATGTATATCCTAAACAAGAAAAAGGAGAGAGAATATTTACTCCAGTAAGAACGATATAGTTCCAGTAAATGAAAAGAATATTTACTCCAAGACAAATAATGAGATTCCAGCACATGTATGACACCAGACAATAATGCAGGACACGGGAAGGGTGCAGAGTCACTGCAGGTGCCTTCTAAGCCCATTTTAAAGTGGTACCAATACTGGCTGGTTATCTTAAGGATACACTTAAATATGCTTCCTGTGTGGCTACTATGCCCATTTTTCCGGGACACATTCTCCTTTCCTGCTTTCAGAGTCTTGCCCAGGCATATTCTTGATAAAAGCAGCTTGCGCCGGTGGTTTTTAATCATTGTTGAAAGCAGGAGCCAGAGCTGTTGTGTCGAAGGGGAGTAGCAGATACCTCGGCCAGCAGAGCAGGAGGCATCTGGCTTCTGCACAGAGAGCTTAGGGTGGGATGAGAAGATAGGGGAAGACGGGCAGCTCAGGGTTGGAATTTAGGGGGACATTTGAAAGGAATGGGATGATCTGGAGTGAGGGAAATTGAGTTTTGCGTTGCAGCTGTAAAGTTCTGTGCTGGGATACACTGGCAGCGTTGGGACAAGCAGCAACCGGAGCAGAAGAGGCTGGGGGCTGCATGTTATGAGAGGATCCAGGGGGGATGAGGTTACACTGGGATACCTCCACCCTCTTCTCACTAAGACAAGAAGACATTCTCGTATTTGTGTTCTGTATTCTCATATCTGGTGTTGTGCACCAGGGTAGATACCCAAACTTGGTCAAACACCTACTATAGTCAGGAGGCCAGGTGCTGTTTCTCTTCTTTTTTATACTGGAAACCCGCTTTGTCACCAGCAGACGTGGCAGGAAGGAGCCACGGGGCCCTTGCAACACCAGGCGACAGTCACCAAGCTCACAGAGGGTATGTGTCTGGCTACATGTAGTGCTGTGGACGGACGCTGGGGACCCCTGCTGTCCAGAAGAGATGCTGAGGGCCGCAGGAGGACCGGCAGAGGCCCGCTCCGGTTTTGCAGCTGAGGTACTCACCGTGTGATTCACCTGCCCCGCAGTGCAGGCACTGAAACAGTTAATTTTGCTCTATTATTATATTAGCGCTATTGCTGCCACTTTTCTCTCTTTAAACACTCTATACATGTACTATCCAACACGATAAAGGTAGCTATTTTTTAAAAGTGCTAGCATACTCTACTGTTTTATCCTGAAAGACAGGTTTCCTGAATGTGGTTTCTTTTTGTGTGCATTGATCTGTTAGATAGACCTTTCATCTCCCATCTCACCTTTACAGCAGTCCGCTGAATCTTCAAAGCACTGTTTGCTTTCTGAGCAAGCTATTGCTTGTTCTTTCAGTATTTGCACTCCATCCCAAATAAATTGAACTCGAGACAGTTTGATCAAGGGCTTTGGTAAATTAAGGTTTTCCTTAGTCACTGCAGTTCCTACTCACATTTTTCTGTGTATGTGTATATATATATAAAAATATGTGTGTGTGCGTGTATATATACATATATGGGGAGAATGGGAGATAAGTAATTTTAAAACCAGAACATTGCTAGTTTAATGTGCTCTTATGTTGTTCCTCTGTGGCTGTAAACAGCTGCTCTTCACAATGGATGAGAGAAGCCGGGGACATTCTTCTGGGGTTGAGAAGAGAATGTTTATTAATGAGTGCTATCCCAGCAGCCATGCTTAATGTAACAATCCTGTGTATGCTGTCGACCTGTATAAACAATGTGCCTCCTTCATAGAGATATTCTGGGATTAGCAATTTTGGCATTTTTGTCATTACAGCAATGTGAACTTCAGAAACATTTCTAGGCACAGGAAACATGTTGCTTTGCTCAAGGCAAAACCAAGCTAAGTTGTCAGCTTTCCTGTCCTCAACCTGTCTTCTTTTGCTTGCTTTTGCTCGCTTTTGCTCGCTTTTGCTCGCTTTTGCTCCCTCTCCTCTATCCCTAGTTTACCAGCTGAATAGTTCATCTTCTACAGTCAGGTTCTCTGAAAAGATCTGTGCAAAAAATCAAAATCAGCTCTCTTTATAATATGTATACCTTCAGGACAGCCCATTTTCCATGTTCACAACTGTTGTGGTTGTGAACTCTATACCACAGATTTCAATGCAGTCCATAAATAGCTTACATGTCTTCTGATACTAATCCCATCTCACCTTCATCCTTCCACTCCATACTGTATGAATTACTCTTTCAGGAGACATGACCTGAACTACTTAGGTTAGGCACTTGCTGACAAACAGAAAAGAAGGGGCATTTTAAAAGCAGAGTAGTCCTAGCCAGATTTGACTCTCAGTGGCCTAGCTCTGTGTCTTAGCTCTTAGGCTAAAATACGAAAAAGCAGTGGTTTTCCCTGTGTTCTTCCAGTAAAGACAGCTCTGAGCTCAAATGTCTGGTATTTACAGGGCTACTTCCAAGCCACAGCCTCAGAGGTGCAGTGAATTTTCAACAACACTGAATTTTCTAACAAGACTTAGTCCCGGTCCTGCAGCATGCCACAGGTTCTCAACTCTGAATGACCTGAGCACATGGAATGAAAGTGTCAAGATTTTAAGCGCCTGCTGTGATGAGACCTGCAGGATTAGTAAACCGGGCCGGCAGCCCGGCTGCAGCTTTCCATTTTCCATTTCAGTGGTTACCCACGAGAGGGCAATGTCATCCCTTACATTCAATCGTTCAGTATCAGAAAGCACCCAGAGCCTCTGACATCCTGTATATTGCCACCTCCGCCGACGCCTCCATGTACCGTTTGCTGAGTTGTTCTTACATAAAAAGATTTAACAGTATGGTTATTAATCACCAGTAACTGGACTGGCAAAGGTACCGAAACATCAGTAACTGGGAAGCTATTCACTTGCATTACATGGCAAGGGTAATGTAAGTGCAAAAGCTACCTGTCATTACGTTAGCCCCAAGCTTGCGTACTCTGCTGAAATATTGTAATTTACTTTCTACATATGTTCATAAGAGAAAAACAGCTTCAGACTTCAGGGCTTTTCTGCTATCATTAAGTAATACAGTTGCCAAGCAAGCAGATGAAGGAACATGAGCCCAATGTGTGTTTGTTACTGCTGGGGAGCAGTGGGGGGAAGAGATTGCGGAGAGGAAGATGACTATTACTGTTCAGTATCCCTGCAAGTCAGCAGTGCACATTTATGTAAATTGCCCTATTAAGCAACACTGTGTTTTGTTAATCTGCAATAAGAGCTCTTCATACATAACAGTAACAAATTGCATTTGCTTATTTGAGCCCAGGGTGGGTCAGTCATGCCTAGCCCCACCAGGATGTGTGCTTGCCTCTTTAAAGAGCACGATCTTTACAGCTGCTTTTTGTTCTTGTTGCCTTTACACACAGAGAGAACAAGCTAGCATCATCCGACATAATCTATCCCTGTGCTACCAGTTGTTTTGCCATCTGGCATGTCAGCAGCGCAAGCACAATGTTGCAACATCCAACTCCTTCACGTCATACTCTCCTCACCGCAGCAGCAGCAAAGATAAATGGTATTCCAGAAGAGACACATCAGCAGAAATCCATGCCAGGACCACATCTCTGTGTCTCACAGGAGATGCTTAATACCTCTCAGGATCAAGCCTACATGAATTACCCAAGTGAGACGTGGTAGCATGTCCAGGGATAGGTGTTAGGGCTTCCTGGCTCCAGGCCTTCTGTTTTGACACAGCTGTTTGGAAAGGAAACTGAAGACACATCCACATTGTGAGCCTTCAGTACTGAAGCTGGTGAAACTCATGCAATAATTTCCTTCACCCAGAACATGCATGCAGCAGGTTTTAAATCCCAGACATCAAGGTGGGAGCAGAGAAGCAGCGTTCCAGTTTGAGCTCAGCATTCTAATTATTCCAATTGAGTTACACTTATTTTAATAACCAAAAAAGCTTTCCAAAGCAGAGAAAATTCTACAATTGGAATAATCTATTTTTCTCTGAGATATTTTGGGGGTTTGGTAATTTGAGGATCAGAAAAGTTTAAATAGCTGATGTTTTCTTTTCCAACATTTGAAAATGTTCCCAGAAGAGGCCTTTTTTTCATTCCTTGATGCCTCCTGTCATTGTAGATAATGCTCATTCAGTGCAGTCTTGGCTGGTGTTATTACTCATGTGCTACAGTGGTGATGTTCTCTGAAGCATACAATTGCACCTGCAGATGTGCGATGGGAAAGGAACTCTGCTGCCTGACTGTGAACAACACTCAGTGGACTGTTCTGGCTGCTTTGCGGTTTCCACTGCCTGAACATCCATCTACATCTATCCAAAGCCTTTTCTGCTACCTGAATGATGTAAAAGGATTAGAGGTAGACCATAGCATCCATACAGCTTGTGTTACAATTGCCATATAGCCCCCCTCTCATTTTATCTGGAGATTCTTTTCCAGTTTCATTCTTCAGTATGGTAAAAGAGCCTGAACTTTCTCTTTTTCCCTGTTTTTTTTTTTTGTTGGTTTCTTTTTTTTTTTTTTGGGGGGGGGTGGGGTGGGGTAGTTTTTTTTGTTTTGAGTGTAATGTTTATTAAAAAGTGCAAAGGTCATTTTCTTGACACTTAAGCACAGTTCTCAGTTGCTTATCAGTTTCATATTTTGTCTAGGTACAGACTTAATAAAGTAATACTCAAATGCAGTGTATTGCTCTAACTGAACAAGCTAAACGTGGGAGAAGATACTCCCTCAGCAGCTTGTTATCAATGGAGTACAGCCAAATAGAGACTGGCTGAGCTGAAGCAGGGTGCCACAACTGCCAGCCTGTATTCACTGTTCTTCATTTCTAGCATATGGAGTAAGCTTGATGGGAAAGAATAAGAAGCACATTTCAAAGTTTTCTTTCTCCTACTGAAATAAATCGTATCTCTTACATGACTTAACTAACTTAATGCCCCTTGCAGTCTTGAAGCTTTAACTGTAAAGCACATGTTCAGGAATAAATAAAATTATTTTCCCAGAGTGTGCACTCTAGTTCTTGGGATGCTGGCTTAAGAGATTTGAGATGTGTGAGAAGTCAATAATAGATTTTGTTTTGCTCCTAGAGAATTCTGTTTTCAAAAAAGCTAGATTGCATTGCCAGTGGCACAAAACCACAGAGCATGACACATGTGATGATGAAAGCCTCTCTGCTAGATCTGGCAAGTCATACTGCTGTAAAAATATTTAAACAAGACCATTGACTAGTCCAAACAGTGACATTGTGGTTTTGTTGAATGTTTTTTAAGCCTCTGTCACTGTTCTAACCTACCTGGATATGCTTTGAAACAGAACCCTTTGACAAAACTCTAGAGGTACTTTGAAAAATGATGCGTTTTGAAATCAAGTGTTTTTGTTTGTTTGTTTGTTTGTTTTTTAAATTGGATTCTGTAATCATTAACCTCTCTGAGGCTGGGAAAGAAATCTAGATAAATATCTCATTAGTCACTTTTATTTGCACTCAGCTGATACAAGCTGACGTGTTTTTCTTTTGTCTTTCATAGATTTCAGCAAAGGATTTCAAATGTGCACTTTGTTCTTTCCTTTGAACAGATGAACAGAACTCGTTCTGACCTGGGAAACAGTTGTTTTGAAAAGAATGATTTGAAAAGGCATACACACACACACACGCACACACATATACAAAAGACACAAATCAAGTCCCATCATACAGGTAAATGCATTTGACAAAAGGTCTGCAAATGTAGTGCTATTGATATAGTTCCATGTTCCCAAAGTCTTTTAATTTTATTTTTGTTTCTTTTGATTACATTAGCATTTGTCTGAGGGTATGGTGTAGAAAACCTATGCATAGAAAGACGGAACATGATAGAACTTTTGTTTCTTTAACACTTTTGCAATAAAAAGGGCAAAACATCTATACAACAAATAATTCAGCCTGCAGTGATAAGCTGGTGGTTGTTAGTGGTGCAATGGTAATAATGCTCCCTACAAATGCTGCTGCCATCCTTCAAAACTAACATACTAAGGGATTAAAGCCTTGTGATAGTGTCATAACTTATTATTTTCCTACCATGACAAGTAAGAGAGACAAGTCTGTTCCTTGTCCTGCCTGACTCCTGATCATTGTACCAGTTTCCTAGAGCACCATTGACTGTTCCTTCCTGTTTTTCTTACCTGCTATGCACTTCCCTCCTTACTACAGGTGGGTGTTGCTGCACTAAACGATACGTTCATGATCCTTTTTGCCAGTGGTAACACGGTAAGTGAATATCTCTGGAGTGATACAGAAGACATATGGTAGCATCCTCCTACTTCACTGGGAGCTGGGACTGCGCAAGTCAGAATATTTCCTTTCTACTGGGTGTCCAAGATGAAGAGGTGGAAGCTGTACTCCTCAAAATGGTCAGCCACAGCACAGTACTGGACAAAAGTGGGTTGAGCACAACAGACAATGCCTACACGTGTAAATTAGAAAGCAATTTCCAATTACTTTTTCTATTGACAGTAACAAAGAGATGCTTGGTCACCACAGGTATGGTCTTCTGCCACTTGCTGCCAGATATTTCATTTTGGTACCTTGGTTCCTTTGAGTTTCCACTGTTTCCTGGGGGCTTGCTAGAATCATGAACGTAGGCTGTTCCTTCTGCTCTCTACTTGGTGAAAGCTCCTTCTGGTGAAATAGAGCAGAGCAATTGCCCTACAGGGAGATCAGGACTGGATGAGCAAAGGGGCATAGCAGGCATAGGCTTCCTGCAACAGGGTCCTAAGGAAAAGAAGGCTCAGCAGCATCAGCCATGCTAACGGAGCTCTGGGTTTCAGAGGTTCTTTGATGAGGATGTCAATGCAGTAGTGTTAGCACGCAAGAGTGAACTCAAGTCCCTCCCCCTATCATGCAAGGTGTAGAACAATTCTTGAGGGACGTCAGGATTTGGGAGAGGTCACCTTTTTATTGTTTGCTTCATGTGCCAAAGATCTGCTTAGAGCTTGTAGTCACTAATCCAATACAGCAAGCCATCCTAATTTCGTTGCTAGCCTGAGGATTGTGGAACAGATGGATTACACTTAATAATTAAAATCAGCAGTTGATTAAGACTATGAACTGTGACTTAGCTCAACAATGTCAAATGCCTGAAAGATGGAGCTTCAACATTGTCATGGAGATTTGTTATTTTTGTGATCTAGGCTGCATGAGTGTTCTAAAACACACAGTATAAGTGTAAGTAAGCAGTGCAATGACTTTTTTTATTATTATTATTTACATTATAGCAATAAAGTGTCATTTTTCTTTCTCAGAGAGTTTTTAGAGAAAGCGATGAGCTCATCCCGTTGTATGTTCTGTGGACTGTGCAACACTCTCAGGGAAGCTTAAAAGCTACAGCTGAAGTGGCATGCAGACAGGAAACTGTTTCCACCTTCCATTAGATGCAGAGCCTGTCTTATGACAGAACAAACAATGAGACTCTGTTTCGCAAGGGGAAGCTGCATGAGGCAGTGATCAGGGGAAGATACTCAGAATCGTACTGGTTTACTTTCTTTCCAGTTTCTGAAATTCACTTGCCGTGTGACCTTCAACACAGCTTCCAGCTGCTGTTTCCCATGAATTAAATGTGGATGATGGTTTTTTCACTTTGGAAAAAATGCTTTGAAATCAGAGCACACTAAAAAGTGTTGAATTCATCTTGGAAATCAAAGGTGACCTGTTGTGCCCAGGAAGGGTATAGTAGAAGCAGGAGTTCATTTTACCTTTAGGTTAACATTAGTAACACTTTACCATAGAGTTCTGAGGACTTTCCTTCTTTTTGTTTCCCAGATTTTGACCCCTTTTATTCCTCTCACTCCCCCTGAACTATTTTTTATGCTTCTGGCATACAGGTGGCATAGCATCACAGTTTGAAATCAAAACAAGAAAGTTACAAAAAAACCCAGTGTCACCATTTTCCAAATGCATATGATAATACTTGTACCCCATTGCCTTCTCTCCAACATGAAATAAATGAGGATGAGTCTGGGCAGTAACCATCACACCCTTTCTATAAGTGGTGCAGGTAGACACTTTTTAGGGATAGCACTGGCCTTTTGCCTCTTTGTGAGTCAGAAAATGTTGTTGCAGCTTTGCCAGCCTGTATCTGATAGCTGCGTGATGGTTAAATATTACCCTGCTCTTTGGTAAAGCAGCAGTGGTCTTTTCCTCTGGTTCTTGAGACTCTTAAAATGCTCCACAGGTGGACAAGAATTGCAGTGGAGCTGGGAATAAGTGAGAGGCAGAGCTAAACCCCAAACTGCACTATGAGGTATGCAGCCAGTTTGTCAGCCAGGGGCTGTAGCAGGGCAGTAACATCAGCCTGTGTGATAATGAGGGGAAGCATTCTCTCTGACCTGCAGACACAAACTGCCATGTGGCCATGTTATCCACTCCTCATGGGGGCTTGGAAGTGCTGCAACTTGTTTTCTTGGAGAAGGGTTCCCTAGTCAGCCACAACGAGTCTGTGTGGTCCCACCACATGTAAAATCAGATTTCCTTATTGCAGAGAGATTTCTGTATGTGCATAGACACGGGTGGCTGCCGCCTCAGCTGCCATCCACAGCAATAAGTCCAGCCCACAGCAAGAACAGGTCTTGCGCTTCCCCCCCCCACAATGATTTATCTGCTCCACAGAGAGGCAGCACAGGATTTGTCCTTTCACTGAAGCTGATCTATAACTCCAGCAGCTGCTGGTGAAGACCTGTGTTGTGTTCCGAGGAACAAAATTCCCAGTGGATCTCATGATATCTTAGGGTCTGTCAGATCTTAAATGTGCAGAATTAGCAGAGATGAGTAAAAAACTTTGCAAGCAGCCTGAAGTTGCCATTGGGTAGCTGTAATGAAGCTTGCATCACTTTTACCCAAACTACCTCTTTTCTGCATGGACAGTTTAGTTGACCAGACATTGTAGTGCTTCCAATAGGGAGGCAGGGCATGTTAAACCACATCAGACCTGATGTCTGTCTAGTTAAAGTGGTTGCCACTCTGCTGATTCCAGGAATCAAAAGAACCTCACAAAAGGTAGCCGTCGGATGACCTGTCCTCCAGAAGAAGTGCTACTTAGGTCAGAGGAAGATGGGACTCAACTTACCATTCCTTTAGCTAATGAGGAGACCTCAAGACAGTTTTCAAATCCACACCAGTGCATTACAGCACACAGGGAAACATACATTCAGATTTAAAAGATGCATGACAAAGAAATGATTTACCTTTGCACAGCCATGACATTGTTAATGCAACATGTTTGTTTCAATTCTGGTACAATAATAAGTTTGTCATTTCCCTGGCTACAGGCAGTAGCTAGTTGTTGTTGATGTGACCTTTGAGACAAATGGATGATCTGAGAAGAGGTGTAAAATCCAAAAAGGATAAGCCTGCAAGGGCACAATAATTTCATAACAGAGAACTCATGGCCATCATATCTCTCAGTATTCCTTTTGTCTTTCTATTTCCTGCCTTGCCTAAATCTGAACATGGTATTTTTCTTTTCCTCTGCTATCCACTCCCTTTCCACTCTCCCTCCCCACTACCACAATGATTCCTGGAGTAATTAATTTACCTTTTTCACAAACAATTCTAGCATCAGTGCCTTTTCAGAGAAAACCACAACAAAACCAAACAAAAAATGCCAAAAACCCAACAAAAAAACAAACTGAAAATTTTCTGAAAGACCCATGACATGTAATGTCAGTGGGCATTAGACACATGAACCCATGGTTAATTCTTCAGAGGTTGCTAAGTTAATAATGATGTCAAGTAATCAGTCCTGTTCATGCTGAAGGACTTAATGGATATTAACAGAGAGGTGTCTGGTTTGTCTGGGCAATAAAAGATTATACAGACACCTGAGTCATGCTCGTGACTCCAGTGGCTTGTTTCTATTCACTGGGTCAGCAGGATTCCATGTGCACTTACAGCACCATCCTTTTCACCTTTTCAATGTTATTTACTTGACTTCTGTTCAAAACCATATTATTTGTTTCTTCTTTTCTGACTCCCAGCTAAGGTTAGAGAGTACACCAATTACACTCTAAAAGAGAAATCTGTGGCTCAAATCAAGCACAGAGTCTGTAGTTACACTCCATTCTCCCTGTGTCCCTCCCCCCCCCCCCCCCCCCTTGCCCAGAGAGTACAGAGCTCTCTTGCCTTGATGGGAAGTCTGTTTGAGCAGCTATTTCTCTCCACTGTTGTCGTCTCCCGTTCCACTGTCCCTGCTCCAATTTTCCACAGCCAGTCACTCCCTGGTGAGGGGAGCTTGCTCTGCACTATGGGAGATGCTGTGGACCTGCACACACACAGCCTGTTCCTGGAAATCCCACTGAACTGAAAAAGCACAGTCCTTACTGGAAGGTGTGATTTCAGCCCATCCCCATACCTCCACTGGAGCCCAAGTGCTACTGGTGTGAAGAAAGCAGAGAAATGGAACCTTCTCCCCTGCTCCAGGCTGCGCACTGCATGGTATTGCTTTAGGAGAAAAAGTGGGTAGGATGTTATTTCTTGCTCTTTTAAAGAAAGAATGAAAGAACTGTTTCAGTCATGATGCTTGATGTTGCAATAATTCTTTTCTTGTCGGTGTATTTTTACCATATGTCAATATTATCTGTGGCATGAGTTTGGTTTTGCACAGCCAGATGTCAAGATGTGGACCATACTTCAAGGAATTTCCTCTTTCTAAAAGAAGTGTGGCATATATGTCAAGCCACAATCTATGGGAATGCTCTAGGTTTATGGTAAAATCAGAATCTGGAGATAGAGTGGCAGTCTTTCAATTTCAAATGCATATTATCTCAATATCAATTTAAGGATAAGAAGTATCGAATGAGCTATTGCAAAGAACACAGATATTCACATAGGAAATTATTCCCTTACGTTCTGGGTGTTAAACAGCATACAAAATGGCAGCTGCTGTTTACAAGAGTTAGAGGGATTCCTGGGTAACTAACATCTCCATGACACTGCCTCTACCATACAGAGCATGAATCAATCCTCTTACTGTGATTCTTGAGACAGATAGTTCTCAGGAATGACAGAAAATTGAGAGCCGCTGGCCGGCTGCTTTTGTTAGGTGCTGCTTTTGCTAGGTGAGGGGGCTCTCAACGTCCTGAGGCTCTACACATTTATGATTCAGCTCTGGGGAATTGTAGAATCATAGAATGGTTGCTTAAAGCACCATCCAACCTGGCCTTGAACGTGTCCAGGGAGGGAGTATTCTGCTAAGATAAGATGATTGAGTATCATTCTTTCCCTTTTTTACCTCAACCATTAGATACTCCTGCCAGTACAAACAGCGTGGGTAACTTGGGAAGAAGGTTAAGAAGTCAGGTCAAGTTCATTTTAAATTGCTCAAACCACCTGTGGAATGTAAACTCTATGATCAAGTTTGTATTTAACCATAAATCTTCAAATAGTTCAGTGCTGGGACAAAAACTGATTGCTCAGCAAGCTACGGCTGCATGATAGGTACAGGCCAGCATTGTAGGTGGATCTTCTAATCTTCTGAAACCTCTGAAGTGATTTACTATTTCCATATAACATATGTGTTCCATTCTCATTTGAAAAGTTAAACCTAAGTAGCTGCATCAGAATTAGCTAACATACAGCCCTGCTAAACAGGGCTTGTTGGAGTATGTAAAAATAAAACCACTTAATCAGCTATTAAGAATGATGAAGAAACACTCACTGATGTTTCTGTAATTTAACATAATAATGAAGCAATACTCTGGAAGGAAAATGAAGGGATATATGGCATGCCCTGCTTTGAGTGGGAGGAGCAGCTGCACCACGTTCAAGCATTTTGTATCAATACAGCTAGTGCTGAGAGCAGCTAAGGCAGGATGGCATTGACTAGAGCACACTAGCTCCTCCAGGCATATTCTAGCTCCAGGTAAGCTTGTTGCAAAAAAAAGAACTAAATGCCTGGATTTCTGCCCCTATTATTTGCATTGAAATTTCTTTCAGCTAGAAAGCATGGAAATTCATGTTAAGAACTAGTCTCTGTCTCCGAGTATGAGCAATCAAGACAGGTAAACAGCAAGAAGACGGAATCTGCTTGCTTCTGTATTATGGCTGAGGACCAAAGGCAAAAAGACTGTTTATGTTCTCTTGTTAGTTAAGAATCAAGCCTGCATTCATGCTCCAAGCCCCATCTATGTCCATTAACTGCCCACTAGTTCTCTACAGTGAAGCTCAGAGTAGGGGAGCTACAGCAAAAGACAAGTCTGGTTTAGAGCGGGGTCTCTGCTCATTCGAACTGAGTGGATGCAGCAGACTCCAACCCTTTGATCACAGCCACTGAAAGCCACCTAGCCAGTCGAAAGCTGTTACACCGGCAAAGGCATTACCTTTGGCACAGAAGGTTACTGCGCTAATCCAGCTCTTGGAGACAAACCACCCCTGTTTGCCACCTGCTCCCTCCTCAAGATGCCTGCAGTCCTACAGCAGTTCAGTACCAAAGGCGTCCCTTAGACTCGTGCATCTCTCCAGGCATGTCTAGAGCTGCCCGTGCCTGCAGAGAGCTGAGCTGCTGTGCGGCCGCCTCTTCCCGGCAGCCTGCGTGGGGACCCAGCTGCTCTCCTCTGTGGGGACCATGACGGACACTTCTCCCTGCACCCTGCTCCAAGCCACCGAGGAGAGGGGGAGAGAGGCCGTCACGGCCTGAATAGGGTTTTGGGTTATCCCTCAGTGTCCAGGGAGGTGGAAGGCAGAGGCAGGTATATGGGCATGTGTTGTAGAACACCCTGGATGTCAGCTGCAAGGAACATTTAAGAGACTATGCTTGAGTATCTATTTTATACACCACTGCCTTTTCTGTAAGTCATTAGGTGTAAGGATAAGAACACAGCTGCTTGTGCTCAGCAAGAGACCTAAGGGCAAAGATAGCTCTGTGTCTTCTTTTTTTCCTCCTTCCCCCTGCCACTAGAAAGCATAAACAATTACTTTTTTTCTTCAAAAGAGCTTCAACAGGAGACAGTAAAACTCTCCTACCTGGCTGCCCCTTTCTGTACTCAAGTAATTTAGCCTAGCCTGAGTTTCCACTTCATCTTGGCTACCTTTATTAAACACACACACAGAGCTATGGCCTTTTGGACTTTGAAAGCAGGACACTAAAAAACTCTAAACAGTTCACAAAATGGCAGTGAACAGGAAGAATCCCATAACATTTCACTGTAAGCAGATGAAGCCAATTTAATATGTAAACTTCAGCAGCTCACACTCCAGCCCCTCTCCGTTCTTCATCCTGGGAAAGTGGAAGTTATTCTCCTTTTCCTTTTTTGTCCTTCACCTCATTCTGCATGGGCAGATTATTTGCATTGCATAGCTAGAATAGTAACCTTCTTCCCTCTGTTATTTTTTCTCTCTCCCCCAGGCCTGGTCCAAACCCCACTTAAATTAACAGAATTAACAGATTCTTTTGTGTCTGATACAGAGAGTCTGTGTCAGCAAAAGTCAGTGTCCAGAAAGAATGGTAAGAGATGTTGTGACATCAGAAGTAAATCACTCCTTGAAACACTTCTGAGAAAACCAGACCTCCAGCTGATGACTAGCTTATCATTAAAGCTTTGATTGTGATGTCCCAAAGTACTTTTTGTTTCTGCAAGAAATTAAATGGCTTCCAAGCAGCAAGACTGTTTCTTACTAATATCGCCTAAAATAATCACAGCATTTAAACCTGCAGTTAGTCCTGAGTTAAAACACAGTAAATAAACTAATGAGGAGACTGGAATTTTCCACCAGTGCAAACATCAAGGCACTTCTGTGTCAGACAGTTTTTTTCTCATCCAGAACCTAACCCAAACATTACCAAAATAGGACACTGAGGGAGCAGGGTGGTATTAGGCATGAGAGAGCACTCCTGACGCTGTAAGCATGGTTCTTTTCATTTTTCTGCTGCACTGGGAAATAGCCAGAAATACAGAGTACCATGCAGCATCTGAGGGAGAGAGACTGAATTTACTAGTACTTCAAGAAGGTAATAACCTGCCGAAACTGCAATGAGTCATTTGTACTAGATGTTACAAGATTGTTGTGGCATGAAAAATACATAAACTTGACTCAGTGTGCTGTTGTAGCACATATACTACTTGAAATGATTTATTTTGACCTTTGTGTAATCAAGAGGTAGTCAAGAAGAAATCCTGGTAGAGTTACATCAGACCAACAGTGTGTGTACAAAAGAAAAAAAGAAGTTGTTTTTTCTTTTTAAAAAAACACTCTAGCTTTTCATAAAGTCTAAAGTAAAAAAAAAGGACAAGCTGGACAGCAGTGTGCAAAATATATAGCCATCTGAATAACTAAGGCTGAGTCAAGGGAGGAAAAGGCAGGCTGGGTAAGTCTAGTAGAGCAGATTTATCCATCTATGACTGAGAACAAGACCAGGCCCTCAGCCACAAGCTGGAAAATGCTGCTTACAAAGATAGGGCAAGACTGCACAGGAAGCAGTGCAGCTTAAGGAGCGGGGACTCACAGGTGCCAAATTAACACAGGGAACAGTTGTTTAAGCGGATGTAAATTAAGTGGGAGGTTACACCCCTCAGTGGTTATCAGTGCAGATCTCAGTTTTGTGTGGTGACAGGAAACATCAAGGGACATGAAATCATGGGTAAAATAGGCCAATAATTTGCACACTTGCTTGGGTGTTAGTCACTGGGCAAGCAACATCTGTCTGTGCCTCATAGAGCATTAATATTTTCTTATCTCACCTCAGTTCTGAAAGATTAATGTATGTAAGGTCCAGTAGCCATAGCAAGAGGGGTGACCAAAATACCAAAGATCCGCTCCTAGGAAATGCAGAAATACATGAGAAAAAGATGCACCCTCAGCAAGTTTGCTGATTACAC
>NW_009912286.1:0-9034 GCF_000696875.1 Nestor notabilis
CTGCTGTAGCTGAACCCAGGACAACTGGATAAAGTCATGGTTATTACTAACGTGTGAGTCTTTCTGATAGGATGAAAACTCACCCGCTCTCCAAAACGCCCACCTTTCCTTACTCCCTTATAAGCAGTCATCAATGAAAGTATGGAAGTCATACAGGAAAGCATGTATCTGGTAAGCAGTTCCATTGGCTAATCACACCAATGTTAATTTGGGATATCTCTGTTTATGTCACTGGAAAGATCGCCACAATAAAATGTGATTGTGTAGTATCCAGACTCTGAAAAATGTTTATATACTTTCCTCAGAGATATATAAGAAGTGAATGAGGCCAATGTTTTCTCTGCTATTTTTTTCACTTTAATAGCTATCCAGAGGCTTAGGGAGCTAATTACTCCAGCTGATAAGAGAAAAGCTGCAGCTGAAACACTACACAGCAGAAGTTCTTGACAAAGATCAGCTTTTGTAACATAGCACTGTTTTAAAAATATTTGATCCTCATCTTTAAAGCGAATAAAGTTCAGGTTTTACTCACTCCATAATGGGGAGTGTATGTTCTATCTACTTTCTATTTGGAAACTTTCTGCAGCACCTAGTGAAATAAAACAGTGACTTGATATTTCCTGTCTCCTAACGTAAAATATTTCTGTAGCTCTTGCTTTACTTGCAAGTATCACACTGTTACAGACGCAGCTGCATTTCATGTCTTCATTCTTCCAGCATTCTTCTGAGTACTCTCCTGCATGCAGAGGATCTCAGTCACAGTCAGGCTCTTTCCTTACCTTTCCCCACCAATTACAATCTCTGTCCTCCCACTCTTTCATTTGCCCTGTGGAAAGTTTTACTGTAACATTGGAGACAAATTAGCCAATAAGCACTAGCTTGCTTTTCATTTCATTTTCCTGAAAACTGGAATTTGACTGTGTAATGCACTAATGTTTGAAGAAGTTGCATTGCAGCACACTAAGATGCCATGCATCTTACTACACCAACTGAAATGTAGTAAGATACCTGGGATACTGAGAAAAATATTGTGGGGTTTGGTCTAAATCACCAGGTACTTCTACATAGAACATGAAGATACAGACCTGTATTAATGCACTGATAAGGACAAGCTCCTCATCACTACTTGCTTGTCACCACTCCGAAATTATGTCTGCTTTTGCAGGCACCAAGGAGTCATCACAGGAACAGCCTGACTCCTTACAGGGAAAAAAGCTGTGCTTTGGAAGCCATGACCATTTCCATTGGTACTATGCTGAATTAAAAACCATTTCACAGTATTTCATGCTGGCATCTAATTTGCTCTAAATGGTGCTTCCCCAAAAATGAAGGCAAAGAGATACCATACTATCGAATAATGCTTCACATTGGGGAAACTGCAGTCAAGATCTAGAGAAACATTGAAGCACCTTAGTACTTATGGGGAACAGTTTAATAGCACCTCCTGTCTCTTACATGATGTAGTCAATGAAGCAAGAAATAAAACATGGCTACAGAAAAGCAGAGGTGGCTTCACATTCTGTGAGAGCAGAGATCTAGGAGCTGAATTTATAGTCTCTGGTCCTGTATAGGATGTAAAATAAACCTTTTTAAGTTAGGCTGTCCTTAGAGTAGCTGGGTTCCTCCTGGATGATGGCATCTCTGAAGAGGCTGTATGAAGAGTGACAGCTACTTAAATGTGAATGGAAAAGCAAATTATGACTATGTCTGGCTTACAGTTTTACAGGTCCCCAAGCTAGCAAGTTTCATATTCATTGACATTTTCTTGAGTCATTGCAATAAGATGGAGAAAGAGAAGACGAAGTTTGTGGGGAAGACTTAGAGGTTTCCCTTTGCTATATTTGTTGCTTTGGGTCTTTTTGCTCATGTATGTATTGAAGGCAGTGGTGTGGTTACAAACAAGGCACTATGCTATGTTCATTTTCATTTATCATAAAGAAACATTTTCCTTCTGTTTCTCATGAAGATCAGAGATATATATGTTTGGTTTTCAAGCCCTTGGAATACTGACAGACATTTTAGATTTAGATAAACAGGGAGAAAATGCATACATTTTGCTTGCAGTTCATTTTAGAGAATAGAGGTTTTCTGATTTTATTTTATTTTTTCCCCAAATATAAATGCATTTTGGACTTCGAGTTCATGAGCATCTGTCTTTTTCACCTCAACTGTCCCTTGTCAAACCCTGTCAACAAAGGAGAGGTTATGATTCCTTCCTCACAGTTGGAGAACACGGGTGCAGAGATTGCACAGTGATTGCACTATATTTGCTCAAAAAGGAAATGATAGCTAGGGAATTACATTTTTGCTACTAAGAACCTGTAAGCAGCCAGCTGCAATGTAGATTAAGGATTGTACATCTTTTTTTCCAGTTCAGAGTCATTCAGTTTCCAATTCTGCCTTTCTACAGAGTCAGCAATGGCTTTTTGAATCAAAAAGATAAACCGTGTAAGAGCATGCGCTCTGACTGATTCCTCTCCTAAGTATTTTTTTCTTCCTTCTATTAGGCGTCTTCTTAAAAGATAGCAAACAATTTTTATAGAAATATAATATATATTAAATATATGTATTATGTTTATATTATTCGGTACGTTTAAGGAAATACTTAGCATGTTGCTTCCATTATTGATTTTAGCACTGTTGTCCTGTAATGGTAATTGCAAAATTCAAGTACATTTTTGTCTATCAGAAGACAAAAACCATATCTAGTCCCTAAACCCACACATACAGAGTGTATTTAGCTAATTCATGCTACACTGTGTGGGCCAGGAACTGGGAATAACTCTTACCAACAGTGGGATATTGACTTGGTAGTGGATTTCAAATATGCATACACAAGTGTACTTTACTGTGTAACTGTATCAATATGTGTGCATATAGAACTCACAAATGTATAAAAAGTTAGACACAGAGGAAAATATTCATTGCAATTTACAGCTGATTCTGTCAGCTGACAGAATATGGAATGCTGCTGTCTCTTTCTAGAGAACAAAAGATTAATTTCAGCATCCTTTGTCAGCCTGATGCACTGTGTTTCTGGGCTTAGGAATATGTGAGAGTAGGAAGATACAACTCAGTCAGTTCTGAAGCATGTTCTGAAGCTTCCCTGGAACAGGTAGATTTTTGTTTACTTTCTTTCCTTGCTTCTTTTTTATTTCTGCTGCACTTGTTAATTTTCACAAAGACACCAACCATTCAAAAGGTAGCCAGCCACTGCACCTTTTTCAATGACTGAAAATGTGAGCAAAAAGTAAGTGTGCAAGCTGAAGTATATTCTGGCAAGAGAGCAGCAGACACAGAGAAAAAGAAATGCTGATTTTATTCAGTCACAGTGTTGAGATGTTTGCTCGACTTAAGGGAGCTGACTTTGTCAAACGGAAAAACATGAAGAGCAGTCAGTCTGAGAACAAGATAGAGCTAAAATTAGTGCAATTCCTTCCTTCAACCTGGTGGTAGTACTGCAAACACACATCCTGTTGCACCTATGAAATTAAGTAAGTGTCTGAAATAAGTGGCTTGTTAGCACAAGTCATAATAGGCATAGCTGATCAACTAGAATGCAAACACCCCTTCCTGTGGGATTGCGGTCTCCTTATTGACATATAAACACAGGCAAGAAATTCAAAACTAGGGCCCAGCATGTAGTATTTATAAGGCAGCAGGATCCACAAAATATATGGCCATTCCATCTGGAAGTCTGGTGGAACAGAGCAACAAGACCAGTGCCACCGGCATTGAGTGCCGAGCATCACACCTGCCTGATAGGTCTCCTGTTAGCACTCACCATGGGTGGAAGAGCAAAGCCTCAGGCACACTGTGCGCAGGGAGCAGTATCCTTGGCCATGGCCAGGACAGTGGGGAGCCCTGTGAGGGGACCATGAGGTGGCTGGAGAGGGGCTGCAGAGCATTGCAGTGCCACCCTGAATGCCCTCTCCTGAAGTCAGACTCACCTTTCTCTCCAGCAGAAGCAGCAGCAGCAGCAACAGGGGGCACAAAGGATTCCTCAGGAACAAACAGTGGTTCATGACAAACTGTTTGGAGATCCAGTTTCCCATGCCTGGTGGTGCTGCTGTGACATTTGTGCACGACTGCAACTTCCAGAGAAACATTAGCTGAGGCAATAGGGATCAGATTCATTTCTGCTGTTTTCAGTGGGCAAAGGGAGCCGTAGGAGAAGCTGGTTCATCTTGCCTAAAAAGGCTGTGCATTTTTCCCCTGTAGACTTAAGTGGACTTATATTAGTGAGGAATTTCGCCTGACTTGAGGACTGATTGCACTGAAATTTCTCACAGAAAGTGATACAAACACGCATAGAAAACATAAACCACAAAAGGCACTTCTAGGTCTCTGACATTGGTCCTACTCACAAAAAACTTTGATCAAAGACCTAGCAGTGTAATGAAATACTAATTCTTACATAGGTCACTCACCTTTTCTCTGGGTTTTGTTTGTTTTCATGTGTAAACAAGATTTATGAAATCATGCTTGGTCTGTGAATGTTCCCATTAACATCTTTATCCTGATGACCAGTTTCAATCACATTTGACACAGATGTTGAAGGTCATTAGAACCCTACTGATTTTTCAAGAATAGCTGCCACACTGAGGACTGAGAAGTTGTAAATTCCTCCTGTTGAGGGGAAAAGACTAGAGCATGGGCCAGTGTCTGCACATGGAGAGAAACCAGAAATTTCTCTAGACTCTAAAGCCATCTGACCGCAACACACAAAACTAAAGTCATGCAAGTACTTCTGACACACAGGATGCTGTCTCCATCCTCACAGGTGATGAACCTATGAACTGCAGTAACACCACTGCAGTTTTACCACAGCTTTTGAAATACTAGGTGATTTTCTTATCATCTAAAAAACCAAATCGGTTGTTTATTCCTTAGCTGTTACTGAGGTGACATGGGGCAGGAGGGGGTGCCAGTACAAGTTTTGGGGAGAGCTCAGAAATATGACTTTCAGCCAATTTAAAAAAAAAAAAAGAAATAGGAAATATGAGATATTACTCTTAAAATATTATTTTTAATTAGTCTTAGCTAGATTGGGAAGGAGTAGTGGTGATATGCCTTGTGATTTTTGCACACATGAATACTGTGTAGTACATTTAAAATCTTAGTTTGGAGAAAACCACCACTGAGTTTTGAGTAACATCGGATCCTAGGTTAGCATAGTCTCCCTTTCTCCTTACAACTTGCCATGTTTCACAAATCTCTGTGCTTCTAAACTTTCACTCTGTGAGGCTTATACATTAAAACTAAGCTTAGGCAGACTGCTCCCAAACCATCTCTGCTCCTTCAGCTGCCACATAAGACAAATTTTGAAATCTCTCACCTCCTCATACAAAGGCATCAAATTGTGCATGCCCCAGCTCAACATCATGCTGATGAAATGCCAAATCATAGAAAGCACAATAGGTCTGCAATCCAAATATCCTTCAGTTTGCTACATTCTAAATACAACTTCACTCACTTCCCCTCATCTGGCATCCCCATGCACTGTAACACTTCTGGGTTTTTTAATGTGCTTAGAACTGCTTTATTGTCACCATAATAACATTAATCTAATCAGCTTTTAAACAAGCCAATTATTCTTTATACAGATTAGACCTGAATATTAATTAAATGATGTAGCTTAGACATGTCGTTTTCTAAGAAACAGTGCAGTGGAATTGTTAATGCTTCCCAATATGTACTCACAACTGATAGATTTATTTCTTTTTCTACAGATTTTCATGAATTGCTGTCATTTGTTCTTTTCTACTCCTCCTACTTCTTTTTTTTTTAAAGTGAGAACACGTTCCTGTAGTCTTTTCCAACTGGGTGCAGTGAACACCTTGACATTTGACTGAACATGTTAAATGATACCTTAAGTTAAAAACCCAAAAATCTGTTTGTCTTTTACAGAGATTGAAAATCTCTAGAGTTCTATGCTTGACATAGTGCTTTTGTTCACCATTTCCAAGAGTTATTTTCTTCTATTCTTCCAATTTATATTCTCACTGTATTTGCTATGTTCAGGCTTCTTTAAGATGAGCATATATTAAAGTATTATTGTGCAATAAATTAAAGTTTAGCATTCCCTCTGAAATCTAGAATATTAAGGTAAAAATACTGAACCTTTACACCTATCTGGGTATTGTCAAAATATTTGCTCATTATCCACTACAAATGAAAGAATGATTTAATGCTCAAAGGGAATAATTCTCTCTGGGAGTGAAAAGGAGAAAGAAATAGAGGTACATGTTTTCTTCATGTTCTCTACATCTGGTCAGAAAAAGTGATAATCTTGTCCCTCTGCTATATGGTGGTTTCTCTCGATCTTTTCTTTCTCTTTTGGGGGGATATTTTAACCCTTGTTTGGTACAGACCTGTATAGTCTTGTTCATGGTTACCCCTGTGCTTTAGAATAGCTTGGAAACCTTTCTATAGGTCACATGAAGGTCTGAAACATCTGTAGAGTCACTCACAGGGGTATCAATTTTCTAAGCATTCCTTAGGGTTTCAGATACATTACAAGAAAATGAAGAGACCCATGCCTTTACTAAGTGGCAAAAGAAACTACCAGCCTGCGAAAGAAACTATCAGCCTGCAATTAGAAGGTCGTAAGTGTGCTGTGAACTACTGCAGCTGTGACAAATCCATGCCTGCTGCTAGACCACTCCAAACATCTGCAGCAATGGTTTGTAACACCAGACCCATCCAATCTTATACTTCTTGCTCAAGACCCATCCATCTGGCTCAACCTAATGCCTTCTTTCTTCCTATCGGCCCACCCATTTCTGGCATCTGTTATAATTTGGTAGAAAAAATAGACCAAAATCTTCCCTCTTTCAAATTAGGCAGTCTATTCGTACTCTGAAATTACAGTCATTTTATTTGACAGACAAGTACACGCACACACATAGATGTGTACACCGAGACATATTTACACAGGATTTGATTTCTGTTGATGGATACTGTGCAGAAATCACCAAGTTGATACAATTACATCTGAAGTTTGACTTTAATAGTAAAATAACACTGTTCAGAGTTAGAATATTCAGAAGTATGTACTATAGCTAGCTATATATCAAATTTGAATACACACCTACCCACCAACCTTTAACTGTTCATGTTTTCCAAGCAAGTTATAGTTGCAGAAACATTCTTACCAGAGAACCTCAACCCAATCCCATCAGAATAATCAGTTAATGCAGCTGCATAGACCTCAAGGAGTGGCACAGTATCCAACTTGACAGAAATTAAAAAGTCAGAAATATTTGTTGTTGAAAGTTTTAATGGGATGTCTACTCGAAGCTTCTGAAATAAGTTTTTTGACTCTTCATATAGTAGGTATTTATGCTCTTTTATTGATCAGTATACAATCCTTTATTGTTTCCATTTCTATTTAGCACACTTGAAAACAGAAATCTGGGTTTTAGAAAATGGTACTGATGTATAGCAGAACTAACTGTGAGCTTTACATTTACGTCACTTTAACAAAAGAAGAGAAGCTAGGCTCATAGAATAAAGAGAATTCAAAATCTGAGATTCTCGTAGCAACTCAGGAAGACACACAAAACTAACACTTCTACAAGAATAAGGTCATTAGAACAACCATGTAAAAGAAAATAGAAAGATATTCAAAACAAGGGGGAACTGTGCTAGTACAGAACAACTTTTGAACTTTGATGAGTGCCTCACTGCATTTTTTCATATATCTGTGATACTTTTTGTAGAAGTAGTTGTGACTGGGGAAGACAGAGTTTTCACTCAGAAATGTTCATCCCAAGGGCCCTTTGGTAGCTGTAATGCAAATTTAAAAAAAGGTCTCGAATCTATAGGTTTGAACAGAACTAAAACTAATAATATTCAATGGAATCTAACAGGTTATTTTACAAGTTGGAATAAAAACCTCCATCATTTCGTATGCCATCATAACCCTGCAATAGATTACTGAAAAACAGAAAAAAAAAATACTCCCACTTTCTTCAGGAGCTGTGACAGATAATGTTTTTACAACATGTTAATAAATTGGTTTTTTTTTGCTTGCCTTTGCTAGCACAAATACTTTCTTCTTTCCTTTGTTGTCCCTATACAGTTAATCAGAAGTGTTTATAATCTGAAACACCTGCAAGGTAGAGCTGTGGTGACTTCTTTCATTGATCACCTTACCAAAGAAGAAAGGCAATGCTACAAATTCCTGTTTCTGCTTGGTTGGAGGCTGGTCCAGTTGCAGGCCTAATAACGTTGTACCCCCACTGATGGTTGATTGCTCTTGCTAGAGGTGTTTCCCTGCATAGTGGGATATTCAGATTGAAGGAAGTTTAGCAGAAGAACTGTACAAACCAACAAAACAGTCTCTGTGCAACCACAAAAGGAGGCTGAGGGGCTGTGTTTGGCTCCAGAGTCAACAAGAATTTCAAAACAGGAAAAGTAGAAATCTGTCTTCTTTTTTTTTTTTTTTTTTTTACTGACTGAGGTGGATCTTGCATGGTTAACCACAGTGCAGATCCTACAAGGAAGCAGCCCCTTTCACTACGCAGTCACAACGGTTGCTGTTTGGATGCTAATGGCCTCCTTCATACTTTTTTCAGACCATAATCATAAAATTACCTCTTCTGATATTATCTTTTCTGGAAGTGATTGTAATTTTTCAGGGAGGGAAACCCCCCCTGCCTTTTTTTATTCCAAAATGAATCTTTTGAAGAAAGAGCCTGCTGTAATAAACAGTCTGACTGGCAGGATTTCTTTAAATTCATCTCCTAAAGTTGGGGTGATTTGAAACACAGTTTTGACCCAATCTGTATAAGAGGATGTATGCCCGCTGTATAAGAGGATGTTTGAAATAGGCCCCAAGCAAAATCACAAGCTTGTTTTACTTTAAACACAGTGGACATGTGGTCAGGCTAAAACAGTAAAGAAGGGAAAATGAAATAAGCCTGGTGCTCAAGATCACAATAGGGAAATGCAGGGTTTCTCTTTTCCTGCCAATTTTTAATCTATTCCTCATAACAAGAAGGTTAGGAAGAGTGATATATTCGTTGTA
>NW_009912286.1:9065-13863 GCF_000696875.1 Nestor notabilis
CAAAACCCAGAAATAATTCTAGGACTCTAACCCTCTCCCTGATAGTTTTGCCCGCTACTTCTCTTACAAAAGTAGCTCTAGTTTTCTATTTAAGAATATTTCACTTTTAACATTTCATTTTCCATCTTCTTATTTCCTTCATCTCCTATCTACAATTGAACAATTCCACATGACAAGCAATTTCACTCTGATAAATCACACCAGCCAACTCTTATGCAGCGATTTTCTTCTGCAGACCTGCAACCACTTTACAGAGGGAAGTAAGGTTCAGTACTGAGCTTGTGCGAATAACAGAAAGAAATATAGTGTATAACTTATGTAAGCAAGAAATAGAATGGTCATTTGTTCCGTCTCTTTTAACACTGGGATTACATTCCATAGTGCTGCTTTCATGTCATATGTCTGGAGAGGTTTCAAGCAACAGATTTCACAGGAGGTATTTTAGGACATAATGATCATGTGACCCATATGGTAAACCTACCTTGCCTGGCTTTCTATTCTCCCTGTCCTAACATTTCTATTTCCTTTTAGTATTCTAAATATCAGTTCTTCATTACCTGTGCTTATCCTTCTACATATGTAGAGGTAACTATTCCTTCCATTAAAGAAATACATTTTCTGTGAAGCTCACTTGTGATCTAGCAGCATGACTGTTCCAGTGTGTCTTTGCAAGTCATGATGCAGAGACAAATAGGGACGTGCAGTCACGTGTTGGCAAACATGGCTGCGGGCATCTGATCAGCTATGTTAGATTTAGACCTAAAAGTAGTGTGCACATTTTGAATATTTTTCAGTAATCCTCAGAGGTCAATATTCCACAGACTCTCACACTTCCATTGATCTCTGTGCTTTTTCTAGCCCTTTCTAAGTGAGACAAAATACAGTTCTGGGGAAAGGATACCATAACAACAGCTGCACTGCAGAAAGAAGAGGAAAATTCTTCACTGTTCTGTGAAGTGCCATTTCTCCCACAAAATATAGTTTATGAATTGACACATTATTTCAACATCATTCTTCTCCAAAATATGTCAGTAATGTTAGATCATTTGAAGCTATTATATGTAACAACGTCTTTTGTTCCTCATGTCCTTGGAAGAGTTGGAAATCCTAATCACAAATTAATTTACAGCTCCGTTCACAAATTTGCTCTCCTCACAACAGCAGAATAGACCTCTGATCTGTTTCCCCCTCTGAGCAGTAACTTGCAGCCCATTCTCTCACCTGCAAAGATCCAGGTCAGGGGAAATGCTTTGCCCTTGCATGCAAATTCTGAAGCCATTTGCATGTGGCAATCCTGCAACAGACAACCAGTTGTGTCATTTATCACCAGCAGATTTTGGAGGTTACAGTGTTTGTGACACCTAAGTAGAATTGACTGAACAACATACTTTCACTGACAAACAACAAAGGCAAGTCTTAATGTCATGACCATTATTTTTCCTGTTACTAAATCCTTGCATATCAAATTGTTCTGAATAAAACTTGCATTTTTTCTATAAAAGATAAAGCTGTTAATTGTGACCAGGTAACAGCTAAGGCTGTTTTGCCTAGGAAACATTTTACCACTAAGCAAAGTTCCTTGCACAGAACTAAACCAGTTTTCACTGTAAATTCTAAAGATCTTAGAATCCTAGAAGGATTTGGGTTGGAAGGGACCTTAAAGATCATTTAGTTACCCCACTCCCTGCCATGGACAGGAACATCTTCCACTAGACCAGGTTGCTCAAAGCCCTGACCAACCTGGCCTTGAACACTGTCAGGGATGGGGCAGCCACAACTTCTCTGGGCAACCCATGCCACTGCCTCACAGTGAAGATTTTTCTCCTAATGTCTAATCTAAATTTACCCTCTGACAGCTTAAAGCCATTCTCCCTTGTCCTGTCACTACATTGTAAAAAGTACCTCTCCAGCTATCCTGTAGGCTCCCTTTTGGTACTGAAAGGCTGCTCTAAGGTCTCCTCAGAGCCTTCTTTTCTTTAGGCTGAACAAGCCCAACTCTCTCAGACTGTCTTTATAGGAAAGATGCTCCAGCCCTCTGATTATCTTCATGTCCCTCCTCTGGAGTCCCTCGAAGAGAGATTCAGAAGTTTCATTTGGTTCAGGCCCAAAATAAAGGTTTTCATTCGTCACATTTATTGGAGAATCTTGTGATTAAGTCAATCAGTGACCAAAAGGACCCACGAAGATTAAAATTCTGACATTAAAAAAGTACTTTTACATTGTAGCAGAAGGGCATAGGCAAACATAAAATAATTATTAGCTGACATTTAATTTTTAACAGGGAAAATGCCATAAGGACTGAAGTTTATTTACTAAAGATCAAGGAAGAAGAATATGCATGGAGACTAGCTTTAAAATTTGAAAATAAGTTTGCTCTTTATCTAATAGAGGAATAAACCAAAACATTTTGTACCTTTTGTCACAAAGTAAAACCACATCATGTGTCTCTCTAGCAAGGATTATTAGAATGTGTGCGATGGTTGTTCAAGCCTTTCCTTCACTCATTTAATCAGATTGCTGCTCAGTCCTGTTCATTGTGTCTAGAGACAAGGCAGGTACCTTGAACATGCATCTCTGGTGAAAGATCACATCAGGAGCCCAAAAACCATGTAAACTTATTGGTTGCTTCTGAGTGCTTCACAGCTATATATAGCGAAATAAATTAGGTGGAATTTAGGTCAACCTAATATAAATTTCAGTCACTTTTATTGCTTAAACAACATAAAAATATTTCTAGTGGAAATCTGGCCAGTATACTTTTAATACACTTCTGCAGAATATTTCAGCCTCAGAGGAAGAGCATAGTTTGTTGCATTACATAATTGTCAATGACTATATAGTTTTTTCCTCAAATCCTATTTTAGTCACTAGACAAAAAGTAAAACCAATTTTTTTGCATTACAGCTTGGATTTTGTCTTTTTCTCTCTTTCTCGTCAACTAGGACTATTTATATAATCACAACATGGATTTTTGCCTTCATGAGAAATGTTATTTACCCTTTGAACCCATACAGCTGATTCATGGGATACACTTTTCTGAAGTCACTCAAGGCTATTCTTTTAATCTCCCGTCATATTTCCTAAGAGATGGACACATAGTACCTGCTAATTGACAGAACTTGCTTTCAAGAAGTCAGAATTGCTTTTGTTAACGTATATCAAATGGTGTTTAATTCTCTTTCTGTCTCAGGTTTGACCTTGGACTGAACTTCCTTATTTCTGAACTGTTTAATAATCAACCATACTTCATTCCTTCATCTGTTCCAGAGACCATTAATCACATTAATCCTGCACTCTACAGACCTTCTGTGAGGGCACAATTTGTATGAATTTGTTTCATCCTGATGTGGATTGGAGTGGACTCACTGCTTCTGATTCAACCTTGCACAATTTATCTGTATCTACTGGCCAGCCCATAATAAATGGCTATTGTCAGCAAAATAGGCCATGCTTCTTGAGTGGTCCATGCTTTGAGTAGCAACCCAGTGGAGAAAGACATCTCTTCCTTCACTGAAACACTGCTCTGGTATTGAAGAGGAGAGCAGGTGATCTTGATAAAGCTCTGCCTTCTGCTGGTGGCTGCTCACAATGTCCCTCTGAGAATATCTTTCCTCTGCAACACCTCTGCTCATACCTCACACTGTTGCCCAAGCAAGCTTAACCCTTGTTACATGGCAAACCTCAACTCCTGTAAGCCTTACTGTGGCACTGGAGTTTGTTGTCAACCCTGTTAGAATGCCCTCTGGGCTAGCTCATTCTTCTGTGTCGTTCCAGGTACCGTTATTAGTCCCTTTTTATAAAAGGAGCAGATAGGCTTCTTCATCTGGAGAAAGCATGCCAGGCCGTATAAGTAAACCACAGGGAAATAGCTTTGTGCTGGGAAATGTGCCATTTGTTCAAAATCATTTCCTCTATTCATCTTACTGAAGGACATGTAGCAAACACAGTCAAAGTTTGTAATATAGTGTACCTGAGTTATTCTCCTGAAGTGTCCAAATTTAGGCAAGTAAGTACAGGGGACCTTATTTTCTGAGGATGTAGACATCTCTATTCACATTAACATCACCTCTTACCATATTTTCAAAAAGACACAGTTATACAACAGCTTTGTACCTTTTTGTACCTTTATTTGGTGTAAAGAAAAGCAACTTTCTTTTTCCTGGTGACATCATGTACAAGAAACAAAGCCTTCACATGACTTCGTAGTCTGACTTTGGTGGAAGCTGGGGTTATGAAGCTCCGTATCCAGAAGGGATTTAGGTATTTTCATTTTTATGGAAGTACATCTGAAACTTCTGGTTCTATTCTTCTTATTACATTATAATCTGAAGGGTGTTATATTAAATGTAGTCAAATTCAGAATAGGTAAATAACTGTAATTTAAAACCCTCACAATATATTACCCTCATATTCATTAGCTTTCAAAACATACTCTATTCCACCTTGATCTACTATGTATTTGTCAATATGAACAAAAAAATAGGGCAAAACCAAACAACAAGCTTGGCACAGTACCTTGAGGGTATGTTCAAGATAAGCAGCAGTTTGTATGTAGAAAAGATGATTAAAGAAGATCTAGTCAAGATGTAAAATAAAGGTTGACACAGAGAAAGCTAACTATGTTCTGCTGCTTTTCTGAAACACCAAGTGAAAAATGCACTTAGAATGGAAAGTGAAGTACTGGAGGCTCATTCGTACTATCTCTCCTCTCTGGCTAGGGTTCTGCAAGTTGACATTTAGAGACTTTGACATAGTCCAGAGTATAACTAATCTTTTGTCCTGGGTTCAGCTACAGCAG
>NW_009912287.1:0-33185 GCF_000696875.1 Nestor notabilis
GGTCGCAGACGGCAGAGCTGGGCTGGCCTTCAGGAGGTGTGGGTGCTTTCGTGAAGGGAAACACCGAAGCGGGGCTTCTCCGGGGTGTCCGTCCCTTTAAAGGGAGAAGTAAATTGTTTTGTGGATACAAATCAGCCATACTCCGAAAAGGAAAAAATAGTAGGATTCAGTTACAGCCTGCACTGAAATCCATCTTAAAATAATTCGGATGAATATACCATTATGTGGGTTATACTAAGTTCATTAGAAACTATTATCGTTTAAATAGATTGAAGTATATCTTCATTCCATTGCGTTGTGCGAGTATTTATCTGTGTATCTACCATCTGCACTTGTCATAAAATTAATGGCTCGTTCGCTGCACAGTGCTCATCTTCCCTGAAGATAATAGGTAGTTCAGTTTGGCTGGCTTAGGCATTCTGTCACAAAATCTGGAAGTCGGCTGGATATACCTCTGTGCCTGACTGGGGGGAGCTGCACAGCAGGATCCATACAGGCTAGGTTTAGATCCAGTGGTAATGTCGGTACAGCGCGTAACTGAATTTCACTCGTGGTGCCTGTCCCACGGTTTGACAGCCAAAACCACACACTCCCATAAAATTCTTCCCAAAACACATGGACATTGCATTTTGTTTTGCCCACACAGCTCTGTTCGCTAGACTGAGGTTCAAACTGGAAGTTGCATTGGAGGTGCAAAAAGGAAGTTTGTACCAGCTGAAGTCAGCAGAACTGTGATCAGAAAGAAAATGTGATTTTGTCTAGAAAAGTTCAGAAATTCCCCAGGAAAAACAAAGTTCATGCATAGTTAAATAACAGGGGACACACAGATAGTAACAAACTAAAATTCGAGCTTGCTGTGCATAACTGTAGGGATAAAAATACAGTATAAATAAAGGATAAGGTTCAGATTTGGCCATGACTGATGCATATCCCAGTAGTACTTTGGAGCTCCCAAGTAAAATTAATTCCCTGTTTTACTAGGTCTTTTTCATGCATTACCATTTCAGCACAGTTTAGCCCATGCCAAAATGTTCTTCCAATTTAAAATGGCTATGTTATTACTATAAGTGATTTGGTGGCATTGTGCCAAAGACAAAGTGCTGTCATTTGCAGAAGTAAACAAAGTGAAAAAATACTTCTCTTTGAACATTTTTCAATTAACTGTAGTAACTGGGGGGTGGGAGGGGAAAGGGGAAAGGGTTTCTTGGTTGTTCTAGTGTCAGGAAGTAAGTCAGGTGGGGCTTTGCAGTGTCTTTTAACTGCAAAACTTGTCTCTTGCCTCTTAGGACATGCAGAATAAGATGAAAACTTGAATATAAGCAGGTTAACTCTTTGATAACTTATCTAAGCACCTCATCTTGTGATGGGTTTAAAGATATTTTCACTCTCGCATGGGTCAGTAAGAAAGAGGAATTTTTGAGAAACACTGATAAAAGAAAGGAGCTGTCAAAATGGGCTCAGAAAATCTAGATGTGCTTATTGTCGACTTAATAATGATTTAAATAACTTATTTTAATTGCTTGGTTTGAAATCACTGCATCTTTTCATAGCTTCACAACCCATATGTGTATCTTTCAGTCATGGCCTGACCTTTTCTATTCCAGCTATTTAATTAACACAGTGTAATATTCTGTGTGAATTATTCTTGTTTGCAGGATATGGTACCATTTAAATTTGTTAATGTAAAGGAGCAATGCATTGTTGATAAATTGTTGGAAACCAAATTAGCTTTATCTTGCAGCTAGCTGATTGCATTATTTCACTCATGGGTATAATACTTCTCTAAATATGCTAATTTCTCTTTGTGTGGTGACATTTTTACTGTTCTCATTACTGACATTTGTAATATTTGGGGTGGGAAAATCTCTTCTTGCTTTAACCTCATTATAATGTAGCTAAAGGTATTTGAATATTCTCAGAAAAAGTGCATATATATTCAGGCAAGTGGAAAGGTTATTTTGTCTCCTGGCCCAGAACTTTCATGCTTATAGCAAGACTTGAATGGACTTAAAGGCACCTAGATCCAAAATTGTGATACAGAAGCCCATCCAGTTACTAATTGCCCAACCAGGAAAGTGTATTCATTAGTAGGTGCCTCCATTTCAAACCTCAAAGCTTTCAAGGTGGTTGCATCTCCGTATTTGTGTCTGTCTGCCTGTATCTGGTGTAAAACTTCCTAGAATTCAACTTGGGAGGAGTTGGTGGCCTGGAGCTCTGATAGACTAGTGGTAATGGATAAAAATTACATGGCTGAAGCTGTTACTGCTGCCAAATGCTCATCCCATCCCCGAGGCAGGCCTGGCTGATCCACTTAGGATCTGGCACCTAGACTGTGCTGATTAAGATAAACCGAAAGCTTTGACAGGTTTGTTACAACCTTGAGGCATCTGGAGGGTCTCATTCAGCTTAAACATACGTATCATGTAATGGTTGAGCTGAGCAGTCCAGGAGAGTACCACTCCATGGTGCAACTCCCAGTTCTGAGCGTATTAAGAAGTGCCATTTGCTCTCCAGTCATCAGGTTTTAGAATACGTTTGCTCTCCATGTGACTTTCTTTAGAGAAATTCAATGAACTTAAGCATCCCCTTGTTTCTTACTCCTCTCTCCCAACAACTCCTCACGTGTGTACAATCTTGTGTCAGCTCAGATCTTGCAATCTGACAAGTAGCAACAGCATACCCTATGAAGGCTAGAAGCATTTTGGCACAAAGTGGGCAGGACCCAAAATTCATTCAAAGATCCAAAAGTGAAATTTAGCCAATTCTGAATATTCCTTCTAGCATCCAAAGAGAGACCTGTTTTGCAGGGATTTCCCTCAACTTCTAGACTTCAGCTGGAGTTGTGACAATGTAGTTTCAGAGCTGCCATAAAAAGCACTAGTGTAGCACAGAGCTGTAATGGTTCTCTTCTTTACACCCTGTCTTAACACCTTTGAAGGTAAGCCTGTGAGGTGTGAGCAAATCCCGTTCTTCCCTCATCAAGTTTTGACATCTCTTAGTTAATTAGGAACAGGTTGCTCGGGATCTGGTCTGTTTTGGGCTTGGTTTGGGCACCTTCCAATCTGTGCATTCTGTACCTTTCAGCATCTTTTCTTGCCTTTTTCTGTTGAGCGGTAGGCAGACTTCCAGTTCTAACATCAGACAGCGATTTCCTTGAAATTCAGGAGGAAAATGGTTTTACAGTACTTCTTTCTTTTTTCTAGTATCAACAAGAAACAAAAATACAGACACATCTTCAGCTTATGAAAGTTGAACAATTTAATTCTTAAATTCAAGTATCAATGTTATCCAGTGGGCATTCATTTGTACCTTTTGATTGCAGGCTGTGTATATTAATGTTGTAAAGTGACCATCGTAGTGGAGATGATTAAAGGTTTGTGGTAAGTCAGAGCCTGTTGCAAGGTCCTTTAGGGAGATGTGGGGTAGCTCCTTTTTCTTGTGGAGTTTACCTCTGTGGCTGGCCAATGAAAGACATCTCACCAGATGCTCTGTAGACTATGCTGTAGGTTCTTTACTGTAGCTCTCAAAAGATGTATGCAAAAGTTACACCTGTCTTGGGCTTTGAGTACATTTAAAGCATTTCATAATCCATTTCTGCTTGTTCTGCTATTCATCACTTGCTTCATGATGAGCAGATGAAGACTGTATTTTCTTTGAGGGGGAGGTGGAAGCTGCATGATGTCTTTCATCCAACCTCATTTTGATGTCTACTTCCCTACCTCATTTGGACAGCCTTCAGGCTCAGCGTCTTAGATATTTTAGGGATGTTATGTTGGAGCTCCAAGTTAAGCAGACCGTGGTCCCTATGTTCTTTCATTTTATTTAGAGCCAACATGTGCAAGAAACTGCAAACAACATCAATGGAGTATTTTGCATCCCAAAGATTGGTGGTTTCCTGCATTCCTGAAAGCCTGAGGATGGTGTAAGCTAATTAAGTCACATGAGGATGTTAGGCTTGAGTTGGGAACGTAGAGTGAAAATCTCTAGCTGTCTCCTAGGGCTAGGGCTGTCTCAGTGTAGATCTCATTGTCTCTGATGCCAGCAAGAACAGCTGGTCATACTGCTCTGGTACTGGTCTGTCTGTTGAGTCTCTAGTGAATGTGATTTTCATTTCTTATCAGACTGTCGTTCTCCTGTTGTCTTATGTCAGAACAGCAAGCAGTAACTTAATTATTGCTCTGATATAATTAATGGTATAGCCATTAAGGAGTTTGTTTCTGTTGGTCTGCCTAGTCGCATTTGGCTGTCATACCATAGGTATGCTGTGTGCTTTCCAAATGAGCCTTCTGTAGACCTGATTGTCTGGGTAGGTGTTTGGGATCAGATCCCTACTGAAGACATAATGCTCGCAAAATGTTGTTTGTTTGTGACTCTCTACCATGTAATTCTGTATAGAAAGGAGAGGCTAAATTCATTATTTCTGTGTCTGTGCTTTTCTGAATGGGGGCATATATGATTTTAAGATTAAATTATTCTATGCTTTGTGATCACAGACGCAAGATTCTTGGGAGTAGACATGGTAGCACAAGATTTTTATTTCCATTAGAGTATTTCAACAAGGTACTGTAGTTCGGATGTCTTGGTATAAAAGCGCAACTTTAATCTTTTGCAATTTTGTTGTTTTGCCATAAAAAGCATCAGAAGCTTATTTTAAATTTCTAAGTACCAGGTGCTTTTGAAGGCAGGATATAGAAGATATTACTGCTTCTAATGCTAATACTGAATTAGTAAATGGTTGACAGAGTGACATTAGTGTTTAAAAGGAATCTGAAAATATTGAAACTCATCTACTGAGAGGACTTTTCCAGATATACTAGTAGGTTGACAAATACTGAGTTTAAGTAAATTTTGCATATCACGATAAGCTTCCAAAATTCGAAGCAGGAACCCTTTCATGGTTTCTTCTAAAATTAAAGGTCACCTTCAGTCTCCACAAGCGCAGGTGCAGCTGATTAGAACAAGAGTTCATGCACATCTGAGTGGAGTCTTGGCCCTACATCTTGGGCCAAGATCTTTTCTGATATTTAGCTCTTGGTGTTTATAGGTAAAGAAATTTTGCAGGCAGTTTTTATTTGAAAAGAGAAAAAATCTCTGGAGGGAAGATGATAAAGTTATGTTCATATCACTAGCAGCAGATTGTCGTATTATAAAGCTGTGAATGATAAGGTTCTATGTAACAAGTCTGTGCTTTTTCAGTAAAAAGAGTTCTTTTATGTTTTATATTTATATTAAAAATCAGAACTAACATTATGAAATCTTAAGGTTGAAAATTAGAAGAGCTTGGTAGTTCACATTTTGGTGAGCTGTATTAAGTCAAAGGTATCTATCTTTAGCTCCACATTATGTCAAAGCAAGATTTTACATTCTTTATATGAACCCCAAGATTCAAAGCATACACTGTTAACAGGTTTTCACAGACAGATTTCATGTTGCTGCATGCCAGCCTTCATAAAGAGAAACAGCAACTTGAAACAAAGGTTAAACTCACTTCTACTTGTTTTATCCATGTTGAAAGAAATGAAATTATGTAAACAAATGGAATAGTAGCCATGCTTTTTGCTTAATATTCATATTATAATGCCAGTTCTAGAATCTAATACCCTGATTGTGCACATTGTTTTTTGTGCACTTCAGAAACTGTTCTAGAGGTTCACATGGTGGGTCTCTCCAGTTTCTTTCCATGCAATAATTTATTTAATTCAAAAATACTTCATTTATTCTTTTAATGTATAATTTCATTTTGACAATTATACCTCTGACTCAGTCATTAATCGTAATTTGTATCCGGTGTATTATAATAGTGAACAAAGTGATGAATACTTCCATCATAATCCTTTTGTCAATCAAATTCAAAAGGCAGTTGTATTAATGACTGTTTATTACAACGGCTTGTAGGAAAAAATATATTTTTAGAACACTATTGACTATTTACTAAAATAGCTTATGGGAAAAGGGGGTATTTCAAAAGATTTCTATTCTTTTGTTGCTGTCATTTTGAGGTTTTTGTCAGTCAGGTTTGCCAGATAGGACAACAGTGGTCATAAATGTCTACAGTTTCTGACAGAGAATTTTATATGGTGCATTCATCATTTTAAGAGTTGTGCATTCATATTTACTACTAACAAGGAAGAGAAAAAGAAATAGAAATAAACTTCACTTAGAACCTGAACAAATTCTTTTTTTCTTAGAAATATAGTTGTTAATTCCCTGATGTGCTGGTTGCTTTACCTTCAACCATAATGTTATATGAGTATTAAGTTTTGTATTAAATTTCCCACCTATTAGGAAATGTTGTGAGAAATGTATATCAGTGCCAGTGGGGTACTGGGGAGAAATGGGTTTGCTACTGAATTTTCTGAGCAGCAGGTAAGTATAATTTACACCCCAAACAGACAGAAAGATGGAATTGTAGCAGCCTAGCTTAAGGAAGAACAATCTCTCTTTTGGAGAAACTCTTATATGCTGGTGGAAGATTTTGGTCAAAGACCACGGTGTTTTCCTTCAAAAGAAAATTAAATGCCATTTATCTGACATGCATTTATCTGCAGTTTCCTTGTGTTTCACTTTGCTTTCAGCAATTTTGCCAATAAGAAGTATACAAAGTTCATTGGAAATACATTTACTATGACTTCTGTTGGTTGTACATATCCTAATTTTCCTGGGTTTGGGGAAGTGGGAGGGGAAGGGGCTATTTCAAATGGCAGAAGATGCTGGCAGGACCATCTTCTAGAGGAGACCAGAGGAGCTCAGATCATTCCATATTGTACATTAGCTGAAAAGGGACACGACTGCTTTCTAAAAGTGCACTATGGGATGGAAGGAGAAGAGACAATAGGCAGAAGCTGGCCAGTGTTTCAGGAAGAGCTTTCTAGGAAGAGCCCTAGGGGATTTTGGGAGGAATTTCATAAACGTATGCTTGAGATGATACACTGCCATTTAGAGCAGGAGTGGGAAGTCCCTCCCAGTGCTGTATTCTGGGCTGGACCTCTTATTCCACCCCTAAGAAGTTTGGCAGCTATTTCCTTTTCTTTATCAGAAGGACAGTTTGAGGTTTGAGGGCATAGCCCACACTCTTATCTTGCTTCATGTCTTGAGTCACTCAAAGCTTACTGTAAGAAAAACTGTGAGATGCTCAGCCCCGTCACAGGAGGACTCGAAAATGAGTATTAATACAAGTTCCTCCTTTGGTTTCTTTCTTCTCTTTCGGTGCCCCCACCCCCTTCAGTGGTAGCAGACACAGAGGGCAAAGAAGAGTGTGGTGACTTCAGGCTACCAGAGTAAGCTTCAGGTGCCAGTCTTACCAGTGTAGACTAGTCTCTGCAACTGCTAACTATCCGTCAGTAGCCAAAATATTTATGCAAATCTAGGTTAGCTACCCCCCTGCCTATGCTGCCTGTGCAGTATTGACATTCTTGGAGTGAAAAATAATAGTAACAGCAATAACTGGTCAGGAAGTAATACCTAGATGTTCATGCGGTATATCCTGAAAACTACTTGTGTATATTTCTATGCATTCTGTTTGCTCAGAGTAGGCTGATTATAGCACATAATGTTGTAATCACATGCAGATTATTTAAAGTTGTTTTTTAGTTTAGAGGGTTAATCTACTGTGAAATCATTAAGACTGACCTCCAACCCAAGTCACTGCTCTTTGGTTTGGGGAGTTTCCCCATCCTTTCCACTACCTTCTTTTTACCTACTCCTGGTTGTTGGATAGTTAAGATTTTGGAGGCTAGTTGATTTTTTGAGTAACCTGGCTGCTGTGTATTAACGTTTTCAAAATTCCAAATTTTGATTTTAACTTTTTATATTTTTTGTAAAGAAATAAGGACAATGAAGCATTTCAGATTTACAAGAAAAACAATTTCATGATTCTTACACCAAATACATTGCCAGAATTTCCTTGTACTCCCTCTTTTAGAAAATAAATTTAATACCTCTCAATTAAATCTCATTTAAGCAGCAGGGTGTTTTGGCAGAAGCCAGCTACCATGCAATAATGAACTCTTTTAATGTGCTGAATTATTTTAAATGAGTGACAGTGCACTTAACTTTTTAATGACAGTACATTTAACTTCTGAACAACTTTGATCAAGTCCGCTTTTCGTCAGACTGCCTGCTGTGCTAAGTTCTTTATTCCCAAATCCCACTCAGTTATTCAGAAAAATTGTTAATCAGAAACATTAAATTATTTTCTCTCTTACAAGCACAAAGTCTACTGGAAAGTACTTAGCCAGTTCATTGCTTTTCTTTTACCTGCCATCAGTGCTGAGTCTGGATGTGTCTTCATATTTGACAACACATGTAAAGACGACTGGAGACCTTTGTTTTTTTAATTGGAAGATCTCTATTTCGCAATGTGTTACCTTTCTACAGAACACCTACCTTTTTCACCAATTATATAAGCTGTCACAGTTACAAAACTCAAGCTAAAACTTGGTTTGGTGTTTCAGTTCCTGGTTGGATTTTATACATGCCTTGTGTAAAGTCAAAACATGAGACAAATTATTCCTGCTTCCTTTTGTACTGTGAAGGCACATCATTTGTTGAGCCTGATAGAAGGAACTGATTTAAAGTATTCCTTTTCTCTTTCGGGTCAGAGTACAACTGAGAAAATGAAGACTCCAACAGAGCTTTTCTTTTCAAAGGGAATACGCATTTCTATTCTCTCCTGCTACCGGATCTCCTGTAGGAGTTTGATATCTGATGCCCAAGAGGTGCCATGAACATTTTGTTTCTTTGCAACACTTTTTTGTTTTCATACCTTTTACTTATAAACATCTGTGTCCACACTGTTTGCCCTTATATATGCTATACAACCTCAGGTTTTGCCTAGGAATTACATCAATTTCAGGTTAGGAAATACTGAGAAGCAAGAGCCCAGTTTATGAGGTCTTTGTGAAGCTATGCTAATAACTAAGGAAAAGATTATTATGATTTTACATTACAGTTTTTTCTGCTGATCTCTCTTTCAAGAGATGTCTTCAGATCTCTTTTAATTACTTTTTACCACTCCTACAGCGTATAGTTCCATCGAAAATCTGTTGGTCGTGAGCAGAGTTCTCCAAATTATCATAATACCTATTCGATACAGAATATGGTATTTACCTTTTATCATGTGCCTTTCCTCTAACAGGCATTTAGATATGCATGACAAATATGGGAAAATACTTATGTCTAGCTGACTGTTGTTCTCACCAAGGAATACATAAAGCTAAATCAAGATACTTAAAGATTCTTAGCACAAAGTCAGCAAGAATCCCCATTTGTCTTTGGAAAAAAACACTAATGTTCATTTATCTAACACTTTAATTTTTCTAGAACACTTCAGACTTCACTGCTGATTATATCATATGTATTGTAAGTGATTATATATATGAGGAAAAGATTTACTCATTTACTCATTTAATAGTGATTTTAATACTGTTTGAAGATAGGAATGATTAGCATCTTACTAAAATAGACTGTCTTCTTTCATAGTTTCTAATTTTTGCAGGGAAACAGGTTTACAACTGAATAAAGCATGACGACATGACAAAAACCTCCAGCAAATGTTCAGTAGAGTACATATACTCAAATAGAGAGTACCCTCAGCAAGTTTGCTGACGATACAAAAGTGGGAGAAGCAGATGGTACCCCAGTGCTGCGCTGTCATTCAGAAGGATCTAGACAGGCTGGAGATCTGGGCAGAGAGGAACCTGTTGAAATTCAACAAAGACAAGTGCAGGGTCCTGCACCTGTGGAGGAATAACCTCCTGCACCAGTACAGGCTGAGGGCTGATCTGCTGGAAAGGTAGCTCTGTGGAGAGGGACCTGGAGATCCTGGGAGTTCTCATGGATAACAAGTTGTCCATAAGCCAGCAATGTGCCCCCATGGCCAAGGCAGCCAATGGTATCCTGGGCTGCATTAGGAAGTGTCCAGTTCCAGGCTCCCCAGTACAACAGAGACATGGAGCAAGTCCAGGGAAGGGCTACTAGAATGATTAAGGGTCTGGAGCATCTCTCCTGTAAGGAAAGGCTGATGAACCTGGGCCTGTTTGGCCTAGAGAAGAGAAAGCTCAGGGGGAATCTGATCAATGTATGTAAGTATCTGAAAGGTGGGTGTCAAGAGGATGGTGCCAGACTCTTCTTGGAGGTGCCAGGCAATAGGATGAGAGGAAACAGGCATAAACTAAAACCCAGGAAGTTCCATCTGAGTATGAAGAAGAACTTCTTTACTGTGAGGGTGACTGAGCATTGGAATAGGTTGCCCAGAGAGGTTGTGGAGTCTCCTTCCCTGGAGATACTCAGGAGCCATCTGGACACAATCCTGAGTAATGTGCTCTAGGAAACCCTACTTGATCAGGGAGCTTGGACTAGATGACCTCCAGTGGTCTCTTCCAGCCTCAGCTATTCTGTGATTCTATCTAATCGTGGGCTTTTGTCTGGCATTTGTACAAACTTTTGTATGAATTCATACAAATTCTTGAGCTCTGAGCTTTCTACAATATATGCACTGTGGTTGAAACCACACCTTTTAAAAGCATAATATGCATGTGGAAATCACATTAGAAAGCCACATAGAATCAACAGCAGGTTTCAGTGAGTCTTTGTGTCTCTCCCAGTAAAATTTCTGCTTTCAGCAGGTTGAACTGTTGACTGAAGTTACGGGATAAACCTGAAGTTTTTGGAGTAAAATTCAGCTTTACAAATCCTCCAGAAAAAAAAAAAAAAAAAAGGCACCAATGTCTTGCATTTCTTTGGATTTTTATGCTCTAAAATAATTAACTGTATAGCCCTTAAAACAAAAACAATTGAATAGTCAAAGAGACAGCCATGTGGTGATAAACTTGGCCTAAACAGGAGTAATTTCATTTTCATGAGTTGGAAAATCTGAAAGGTATGTAGAGCCAGCCAGCTCCCTCATCATGAAAGCTGCTTCTGCGTGATAATAGCACTGCTTAAAAGCAGAAGAAGTTTTATAAACCCCGTAAGAGTGTTCAGATCTGGACTGAGTTTTGCCTTAGTTTTTGAACAGCGTTACTGAAAAAACATGCTGAGCTTTAAGCTCTGACCATGCCTACAGCCAGCTCCTGGTAGCTTCACTAGCACATGCCGTTGTGTCTGCAGATGGTCTTTCTGCCTTACCTGGACTTGTTCCCTCTAGGTGTGCTGACCTATTGCTTGGAAACCCCTAGAGCCTCCTTCTGGGGGTAGAGAAGACCATATGGTAAGACATACGGTCCCCATGAGGCCTCCTTATGTCCAGGTTGTGCAAGTTGCTGGAGCGTGAGACTGAAGGCCAAGTGTCGTAGACATCTCTGTGTCACAGCAACACCATCCTGTCAAGTGTTGCTCTGCACATGAAAAGATACGTGGAAATGTGAAAAACAAACTCCCTCCTGTCATCTGCCTTAAAAAAGGGAAGCCACTTAAAAATTTTATGTTCCATGAGTCTAAAATATCGGAGGTGCTTAAGATGGAGTTTTCATGAGTGAAAAGAGAGAAGGATTCAATTTGCCTGGAAGTCCACAGGAAAAGGGACCTCAGCCCTGATACCTCCCACTGAATTCATGTCAAAGTAGCAGCTTAATTTAGAAAACTAAGAGTACAGCTATGCTGGAGTATAAACTCAGTTGAAAGAAGGGGGACTCACAAAAGTTACCAAAGAGATAAGGCATGCAGCATGCACAGGGTTCCTCTTATTTGTACCATTTGCACTTCAGCATGCATGTATTTATTTTAAACTGTATGTTTGAAACAATCATGAAGAACCCTCATTGGTGCCCTTGTTCCCAGTGAGTTCCTGTGTTTTCCCCAGCTGGCACTGCAGGGCTGCCATGTGTGGGACTGGCTGGCTCTCCATTACCTGTCCCACCACTCACACACTTGGAGAGCACCCAGCAGTAAATGGAATTTTTTTGTCCTGTACTGATTTAATCCATTGCGCATGCCAGACCGTGATTTGACCCCTAGATAGAGTGATTGAATTGGGGTTTTTTGTTTTAAATGAGCTGCTAGGAGTCATGGGGAGCCATACATATCAGTTCGGTATATTAAATATTAGGCATTATAGGGATACTATTTCTGGGTGAGTTAACTTCAGTAGAGCTTAAAATAAAGAGTGGATTTTTTTATGATCTGAAGTTGTAGTGCACTGCTTCAACTCTACAGAGCTGTTATGTTTGGTTTTTTTTTTCTTTTAAAATGTTTTCCTTCTCAATATATCCCTAAAGAAAAGTTGTTCTGAAAGTGCTGAGTTTATTCAAGGTTGCCACCATTTCAGCTTGACACTTTCAGTGTGGCATGTAAATCTCTTAACAGCAAAGAAGTAAACGGAAATCTTGGGTTAGTTTAGGTTTTGGATTAGCACAATAGCCATTTTCTAAAATTCTGTAGGCAAAAAGAAATTTTTTAACACTTTTTGAATACCTCCTGTTTAGGTTATGCTGCTGTTCCTTGGTTTAAATCAAATGCACAGGAACCTGTTTTGCTATCTCTGACATTGAGTTACGCTTCTTGGAAAGAAACCAAGCAGGAAGACTTCCCCATGCAGGAAGACTGTTACTCATAAAATTTATGTTCTCTAAACTCTTTGACATTATTTGTAAGGAATTTTATTGTTAGCCTAATTCTAAGCAATTTGACTACAGTGCTTTATTGCTGAAGCTACAAGTGAAAATTCTAAGCACATGCCTATTTTTATTTTTATTTTTTTTACATTTTGTGTGCTAATACACTGCTTTAGTGTAAGAATGTCCTTTCAGTGTTTGCAGGAGAAATTTAACTTTAAAAAAATCTACAGATGTAACAAAACAACATAAAGAACATGTTCTTAGTGTTTCATGTGCTGTGGTGGGATGGTGGTAGGATGTGGTAGGCTGATGGTAGGCAACACTTCATGTATCATAAATCATCACTCTAAAGCTGTTTTTTTCTTTACATAGGTGAAGATGTGAAGCCATTTACTCCTGAGAAAACCAAGGAAATTGTGATGTCTCTACAGCAACCTGCAGTCTTCTGCAACATGGTTGGTGACTGGCCAGCCCTGCGCTGGAATGCAAAATACCTCTCTGCTGTGTTGGATGGAAAGACAATCCAGTTTAGGCTAGGCCTGAAGACTGTGGGTTTAGGTGAGACTGAGATGTATAGGCATTACATGTCACAACTCTTTTTCAGCTTCTGCAGTCCTCTGACTGTCCATTATCATTGTTCACTCTCTAAGGTATTGCTTTTCACTGCAGGCTTTGATTTTAGGATATGGGATTTGACCAACAGCAGAACACTCTTTTCTCTTTCTTATGTATCTATTTTTAGTAAGAAATGTGGTGGTTAACACTAACATACAAGAATCAAACATTTCCAATCCTAAACATTCTATGATTCTGTGATCTCAGTTCTGGTCTTAAACGTGATTCAGTTGTTCACATGACCTGAGTTACATATCCACAGAGTACATCCTGAGTACATTAAAGAATTAGCCAATTAACTAGTCTATCTTGGGGGGTTTTATCTGTAAAATGGTGATAATTCTTACCTTTCTCCAGATATTTTATAAGACTGTGATGGTTTTCAATACTTTGAGGTCCTGTGATGAAAGATGCTATAGAAGTATAAAACATTAAAGAAAATTACTAGATGCCAGTACAGTAATTTTACCTCTAACCCTCCAGGTTCACTCAGACATCTAGGAACATGACATGAGAGAAAAACTATTTTTGCACTTGATTTTAAATACTGCAACTAATGTCTGTCTGCAGCCACACAATGTTAGTCATAGTCTATTCGTGGACAGAGTTTCATAACAGCAAGGGAAGGTACAGGAAATGTGCTCCAGGGTGGCCATCTGCTAGCCACTTTAGAGGTTATGCATTGCTTTATTTATGCCCTGTACATCCTTTGCCCTTCGAACCACATACCAAAATACATTTTGCTGTGCACTTTCTCCCTTTTCCCTGAAGTATCTTGTCTCCCTTCAGTCCTTTCTTTTTTCCCCTAATCTTCAGAAATGTTCAATATAAGTCATGTTTTTAGACCTCTACCTAGCTATTTGTTCTGTACTCTTCTAACCTTATTTAGTTGGACTACCTCTTTCTTGGAATGTAGGGCCTGCAGAAGAGGGTCTACCAGTTCTTATGGAAGTGGTAGGATTTCATCACATCGTCTTGCTTAACATTACTGTGTGAAATTTGCTTTCTTCACAGCATCATGACCATATTATTTCATGTTCAATTTTTGCAAGAGAAGCGATGAAATGCAAAGAAGTATTAGAGGGAAAATGCATGGTGTTCAGGATTTCAAAGCATTTTACCATCATGGTTTAATGATTCCTATGCCATTCCTGGGAAGACAGATGTTATTTATTCATTTTCTACAGATGGGATAACTGAGGTGTAGAATTAATATTGGTACACATCTTCACAGCAATATCTCTACAGTTTAACGAGGTATCAGCCAGTTCTTGTACAACATGTAAAAGGCATCCCATTGCCACTAGGGAAGACATTGCATACATGGGACATTTTCCTTGATACCTGATATCTTGGTTGTGATACACAAAGCTTCCCAGGAAAAAGGATAGTTTTGGCCCTACTCTCCATTAATTAGTAGGCACTTTTTGAGAGCCAAATGCTAATGTCAACTGGGAAAGCTTCTGATGAGATTGATGGATTGATACTACCAATTAAGTAGATAAGAGTCATCACTTAACAATAACTTCTAGTTACTAGTGATATAGAGTGGATTTAAATTGGAACTTGTATCTTGAAGTTGCATCTACCTGTATTTTAATTTTTTATTCTAAAGACATCAGTCCATAGGCAGTAATCAGTTTGTCTCTAGGAACCTCCATTATATGCTAATGTGAACTAGAAATGTCTTCAAGAAGATGGGTCGAGCCTTCAGGGGTTATATTGTAACTGAATGAGACCAGTGATGCTATAAAAAATTTGCATTGTAAGGGTATATTAGTCAAGCCATTAGCCAAGCCATCTCAGAGTATGAAATAATGTAATTCATTTTATGTGCCACTGTCATTTGGAAGATGGTTGATCTCACTCTTGCATGGTTAACATCATTTTTTAACGAGGGCCTCTATTTCTTAACATTGTTGTTGCTAACTTTCCCAGATGAAACAGAAGCAGTGGTATGGTTATAGAAAGCAACAGGAGAATACAACTAAAATTATATTGATCTTTATGAATACTTATCCCATGTTTACATTAGATCAATTGCCCTAAGACTAGACAGGACCAGTCCTGCCACTGAGTTGGAAACAGCTACAAGAAATAAACCATTCTGCTTGTAAGTGTATTTTGGCTTCAGAGTTTCTGAGATTATTTAAGCCACAAGGTTCGTCTGGAAGCTCCAAAATCATTTGTGACTTCTTACTATCAGAACTTCTTATCTTTCTTTAGTGCCACATCTGCAGCATGGGTGGGGATTCTCAAAGAATCATAGAATAGTTTGGGTTGGAAAGGACCTTAAGATCATCTAGTTCCAACCCTCCTGCCATGAGCAGGGACACCACACACTAAACTATGTTGCTCAAGGCTCTGTCCAACCTGGCCTTGAACACCGCCAGGGTTGGAGCATTCACAACTTCCTTGGGCAACCCATTCCAGTGCCTGACCACCCTCACTGTAAAGAACTTCTTCCTTACACCTAATCTAAACTTCCCCTGTTTAAGTTTAAACCCATTGCCCCTTGTCCTGCCACTACAGTCCCTAACGAAGAGTCCCTCCACAACATCCTTATAGGCCCCCTTCAGATACTGGAAGGCTGCTGTGAGGTCTCCATGCAGTCTTCTCTTCTCCAGGCTGAACAGCCCCAACTTTCTCAGCCTGTCTTCATAAGGGAGGTGCTCCAGCCCTCTTATCATCCTCATGGCCCTCCTCTGGACTTGCTCCAACAGCTCCATGTCCTTTTTATTTTGAGGACACCAGAACTGTACACAATAGTCCAAGTGAGGTCGCATGAGAGCAGAGGGGCAGGATCACCTCCTTTGACCTGCTCGTCTCACTTCTTTTGATGTGGCTGAGGATACAGTTGGCTTTCTGGGCTGTAATCGCACACCACTGGGTCATGTTTTCTGGTTGTGTAGTAAAACAAGTAAACAGTGAGTTTACTGTGAGGAAGCTGGAGATAACAAGAAGTTGAGATGTTGATCAGTTGTAAGTCACAAGACCTCTGGAGGAAATTTAGAGATGCTAGATAGAGACGATGCTGTCAGAAATGCAGCTGGATAGAAATGGGATGCAACTTGGACGTCTGCCCAAGAAGTTTTACCACTAGGGATGGCAAAAGAATTCAAGCCTCTGAGGCTTGATATAGAGAGGGACTATAAACATGACAATGGACTCAGTAGCTGAATAAGAGACTGAAAATACAGTACAAATATCATACACTGACAGTTGCATAAAGCTGAGATTTGAGGTGTTTGTTGGACTTGGATGTGGATGTCCAGTTTTCTGGTTTGTTAGTGTGTCTGTGCTTTGTTATAGTATTAAATGGCTATTCCTTTCTTGGATTATTCATTTAAATATTTTTAATTCTCCAGCAGCTGTGAATAGATATTTGGTTTTCTTTCAAGCTTAAAGGGAGGAGACATTTCACTTGCATTCTTACTGGAGCTTTAGAGTATTTCCTAAGGCTGTTATCCTTTTTTTCAATACCCTTAGTATACATTGCAAACATTATCATCTGAATAGAACAGAATTTGGCATCTGCCAGGACCAGACCTTAACTAAGGAGGGAGCTGCTTCCTCCAAAGAGCGCTTCTTGTCTCTCTCCATTCTTCTCTTTGGTTTGATCTGTGGCGTTGAGTGAGAGAGAGTAGGACTGCCGTGTCTTCAGATACCACGTCATCAGACATCACTGGTAACTTTAGACTTACATAGATTAATCTACAATTTATCATTTATGAAATGAATTTATGATAAATGAAGCACCTTCATCTTTCAGTCATTAAGTATTAGTAAACTGGTTAGTAATGTTCTTGCTTTCAGCTGCCCATTGCTAACATTTTCACCCTAGTTACTGTCTACAAATCCATTTAAGCTATCTGTCTAGATGGTCCAAATATGTTTTTTATTATTGTTTATTTTTCTATAAGCATCCACACCTTGGCACTGAACAAGTTATAAATTAAGCCAAGAATTCTGTGCTGAGGAGACTGCATCCTAGAAGATACTCTTGCTTTTCATAGTTGGATTATTTTTACTTTTTTTAAAGCTCAGAGTGAAATACCCTGTGACATAGAAAGAGCATATTTCTTGCCTTTAAAACATTTGCTCCTGAGTTATCTTGGATAAAATGTGGTGTCCTAAGCACTCTGTGTTCTCATCAAAATAATACAGATAGTGCTTGTATCTTCTATCTCCTTTTTCCATCAGACCAGCTTTTAGTAAAATGATGTGCATTGCATTAATGACTGGCTATCAGGAGAGGGCATTGAACTGCAATACAGGCAGGGAGTCAGATATAAGGGGTTTCGGTTATGGCAGGTGATTTATGTATCTTGTATTTGGTTCTTAGGTAGGGAGCCCTTTCCACTACACTGACCCAGGTTACGGGTTGCTGAATAGTGAGGTTTATCTTACATTTTACTTAATGAATTTGATAGTGAGGTGAAGGAAACCCACTACCTAGGCTACTACAATGGAAAAGGGCAAAATGATAGTGATAAAGGTTTGTAAATGCTGTTCTTCCACCCAAAGGGAATAAGAACAGATGTATGAGACTCTATGTGAATTGCTGCAATAACAAAATGAGAGAAGTAAAGAATGAAGAGCTGCTGCTGCACAACAGTGAGAGGATCCCATTTCTGAGCAGCTCTATGCAAGTTGCAGAAGGTTAAATTGCGGTCATTGTCAATTCATGCAGGCTGCAGTAATTGTTTCCCAGTAGCAGTTGCAGTAAAGTAGTATTTTTTTGACACTGGATAAGTCTCTTTGAAGCTGGCACAATTAGCAGCTGTGGGAAATGAAGATCTCTGATAATCCACAATTAAAGTATGCAGTGATGTGGGTGATGTGGGTTATTTTGCAGACCTTCCAAGTGACCTGACCTTGAGCTGAAAGCTGTATCAGTAAGCCTGACCAAAGCATGATGGGAACAAAACACTGCTGGTAGATACTTTTTGTGTCTGCCAGGGAACACCACAATATGCTTTTGTTAGTCCCAGATGAAAAATAAGGACACACAGCATTTTAGATAGATCACTGGCACATATGTGGCTCCATAATTTGCTGCCTACATGTTACTGTGCTGATTTCGTTATGGCTTTAGGGAAAGGAAAAGATGAACATGCTCATCTACGTAAATTCATGGAGACAAAGTAAAGGGTACACAAATACTTGTGTGCACATTTGCAGCTCACACTTAAGAAGGTAGATGAAGCAAAGGACAGGCTCTCAGTTGTTGAGGGAACTTGGACATATTATTGAGTTGCTGTGCTGAAGGGTGCCTTGCACATGAACAACAGTAACTATTGGTGTGCCTTTACCTTACAGCAAGTTCAAGGTAACAGCCATTCGCTTAAACCTTAATGAAAAAGACAGTAGTGTCAGACTAAACTATGAGTTAGGTGATGAAAACCATGTTACTGACCAGACTCAAGCCACCTACTCCCGCTTAGTATCTCACATTGCATTATCCAGAGCTGAGAGAGAAACTACGTATTATTTTTACTGATCCGGGGCATGCTTGTGTAATATTTGGCTTTTCTTTTTTTTTGCTTTAGTTCCCCAGTTTGAAACCAGGTGTAGCTACGTGAGGGCTACACTTGAAGAGTTTTTGGCTTGGAGTTGTGGACAGCCTTCTTGTCTCTCTGGACCATTCAGTTGTTATGAATACTCCAAATACTGGGCTTATGCTGACTACAAATACATTGCCAGGATATTTGAAGACAAGCCAGAAATTTTCCAGGTAAAACATTAATATTATCTCTTCCTAATTTAATCATTGCAAATGATCTAGTGTAGTTTCTGAAACCTCTACTGCTATCCCCTCTCTGCCACTTTGGCCATTCATTTTAAAAATCTGAAATAAAGACTATTGGCTCTCAGGTTAATGGAGAACTAGTACCAAGTGGCAGCCATCTAAGAATCTGTGTCTCCTTGTATGCTTAAAAAACCCACCACAAGTGACAAAAACAACTACCAGATTGGAGGCATTGCCTTTCCCGTTTAGCTCAGCATCATTTTGTCACTGGGCAGACATGGGGAGCAGTCATGTGTGACCTCTGCAGCTGAACACTTTACCTTCACCTCTGCAGAAGGTAGGAGTAAGGTGGGAATAGGGTGTGAAGATGACAGGCATTTGGCAGGCTTGGCATGTTGCAAACTTGCTTGCTGCCCAGATCCACCTTGCACCCAAAAGATACCCAAATTAACAGCTCTGCTTAGGAGAGGGGATTTGGTGGCATGGATTCACTTGTAGCAACGAGGCTGTAACATGGGTTTGGTCCATGTTTTGCCTTGTGGCTCATTTTCTCAAGTAGCACAGTTCCTTCCCTTAATATAGTTAGATTAACTGTTTGCAAGGAGGAGAGATTCTGCATCTGTGGGATTACTGTATCTCGATTGCCTGTGGAGGCAGTAAAATACGTGAAGTAACCTGTCCATGCAAGTACATACTATATGGTAATTTCCAAATGTAAGTATTAGGAACTTAAGAAACCTGTGGTATTTTCTTTTACTTTCTCCATGTCTATCTGATATTTCAATGTATTGATTCATCTACATTTCTACTACTTCTCCTTGCAAATTCTAAGACGACAAAATTAAGGATTGCTATACAAAAGGGGTAGTCTTTCAAAAGATATAAAGAAAGAACAGTAAATGAAGCCTTATTCATTTCTATGCTTTCAATGTGAAGATGGAATCATAATTCCCTGCAAACACTGTCACTGGGATAACAGTATGAACTGATAAGCCCCCTCAAATTAATTACTTCCTTAGAAAGCATTTGCCATGCTCCTTATATGTATTCTATTCTTTTATACCAGTAAAATTAGTATTTTTAAGTGCTTTGTCTTTTTTCAGATTGTCTCCTTTCCCCTTGTTCTGTAGGTTGGACGGTAAGATTTGGGCACAGAGACCATCTTACCTTTCTTTCTCCCCTCCCTTCCCAAGCATACTGAGACACAACCAGAATCAAGTAGACTTGGGCTGCACAACTGGTACTGGGTTGTGTTGTTTTAACTAAGTTGGGAGCATCAGGGATGTTTCAGGCTTCCCCAGATCTTTGTGTAACTTCCTCTAGCTGTGGTCCTGCTGTGGTCTTCTTTCTTTCTGCCTCAACAGACAGCATTTTCCTGTGTTTCATGGAATGAGATAACAGCAGCTCAGAAAACCTGAATAGCCTGCTGCTTCATTTGGTCAATAAAAACATACTTGAAGGAAACAACCATTTTCCTACCTCCTTCTTCCCTTTGCCCCCATTCAAGAACAAAATTAAGGCTCCAGGAATTGCATTTCTGTGCAAGTGTCACACCACAACCTTATCACCTGACCTATAACAAGCAACAGATTGTACTCCAATTTTGGAATAGGCACATGTAATGGTTATGCCATGGAATTTTTTCTTAAGCAGAATCAGGGAAGGAAAAAATCAATGGTGTTATGCAAGCAAATATGGTGTGTGTCATCTGCCAGTTTCACAGGCATGGGAGTGAAATGCATCCGTCAGTTCCCGACTGATACGGCTTTTGAAACACTGCTGCACAATTTATATCAGCCAAAAGAATTCTTTGTAGAAATTCTCTTCCATTCTTGTTTGATTTTGATGATAACCCTTTTTTCTTTTTATATTTTATTTAGATTTACGTAAGGTGATTTGAAGGGGAAAAGAAGGCCAACTGCACTGTTATTTAGAGTGATTAATAGGGCCATTTAGAAGTTGTTTGAAATTTAGATTGCACTGTTTATCATTTACAGTTGTGTGGGCTAAGGTAATGATTCCATTATTCTAATCTATGAGCAGTATGTAGCATCTTACATTTTTTGTTCAGTTGATATTTCATTACAGAATTTGAGATATAAATCAGAAGCAAGATACATGCATGAAGTTTAAATAGAAATGAGACCTTTTAAAGTGACATACGGGTACAGATTAACTTCATTATAAGCAGCAAATGAAATAAATATAATTCACATGTAATGTTCCATCTGTTATGGTTGGAACACCTTTTAGTGCATTTCTTCTTACTGTGGCTTTTTATTGCAGGAAAGGAGTGCACTGTGACAAGATTTCAGTAATCCTACCAGTTCCTTTTCAGTTCATTGGTTAAAAACTATTTTACCTATAATCACTTCAACTATTTACTACAGCTGCGGCATTTTTGTAAAGTTCTTTTAAATCTAATATTGATTATGTGTGCTTTCTTTCCACTTAAATTGTAACAAAATACAAAACTATTTAGGTGTGAGTTTCAAGGGCAGAGATAGTGTTATGCTTAACTTTATCACTGAAATAGTCATATTGGATTTTATATTTTATAGCTGCTGAAATCTGTAGGAGCAACTTTTTGATTTTTTGCTGCCTTTGACAAATGTTTGTATTACACTTCTGCATTTTTTTTCAAATTATGCCTTTAAAATCAATAACTTTGAAATTCAAAATCTCTAGCAATACCTGATTTTTGGGAAGACTACTGCTCATTTAGAGGGTTTCCTGATGCAGAGTCATGGTAAAGTCATCCTTATAATAATGTCTAGCTGTAGTTTTCCTCATCCATAAATCTTATGAAAGGATAGCCATCCACCTATCTGGAAGCAGTTAGCTTATATACTTAAATTGGGAGGCTAGACTACTATTTTCTCTTTACAGGTAGCAGAGAGAGGCAGGTTTTTCCAAGGCATGAATGAGAGTGCTTTGACAAGAGCAGGAGCCAAGCTTAAATTAGGTTCCTAAAGTTAGGTGATGTGTATGACCCCAATGTGCTTTACTGAAATGGAACAAATATTGTTACCTTCTTTTTCAAGATGGGAAAAATAAAGCTCAGAAATAAAGTGATTTGCCTGAGGCCATGAGAAAGCCAGGAAGTGAATCTTGGTTTCCTAGGGTTCATTCTGTGGCTCCAGCCAAGACACCAGTATACTTCAAGTGCTTTCCACTAAGCAAATGTTCAGGCCCTGCAGCTGGCAGGGTGAGCTATAGAAACATGGGAAAGCTCTATCCAAGCTATACAGAGCCATGCTGCAAACCCCTGAACTATCTGAAAAACACACCTCTCTGCCTTGTTTCAGCTGTCAACCCCAAGGGACTGCTTGTGGGACAGTCAATGGACTGGAAAGCTCCAGGATCATGTTCATAACACATGCATACCTCTTCTGCCCTTTCTTACTGTGTAATCAAGTTGTTTTAAGTTCACTGCCTTTGCAACTGCAGAGGCAGGAGGAGAATTTGTCCATTAAATAATAATTATTTAATTTGTCCATTAAATAATAAGAAACTTTTAAAAAGCAGCATACCACTGGGTCAGAGATGGGGTAAAGTCTTGCATTTCTGGAGTACATGGAGAAAGTTGAGACAGGTGGAAAGATAGAGCAGATATGCCAGATGGGTTATGAAATTGGTTTGAAAAGGGAATATGGGTTTTTTCCTTCCTTCATTTCAATTTTTTTTTAAATGCTATATATGAGAATTTTTCTAAAAGCAATCCTGAGCTTGGGTAGATGGTTAAGAGTGGAAAAAGGAAATTAAAGACTGTTTGCAAAGAAGCCATAGGTACCACAAGCAATTGCACAGTCCTTCTGAAGAGCAAACAGGTTAACTTGAGTGATATGAAAGACTGGGATGAGAACTGGAGAGAGAGCTCTAGGAGGCTATGTAGTCACATAAAAAAGAAGAGTATCAGCAGAAAAAATGCTACTAGAGATGAGAATTTTGGAGGAAGGGGTACAGGCCATACATGCAGGAACCCCACCAAGAAGCAAAAGCTGCTATGGATAAAGAGCAACTAAGCAGCAGAGGGAGAAAACAACAGACTTGGAGAACTGAGGGTGAGATGTGAATCAGTTCAACAACTTACATAAATAATCTTTTCATTGCTGTAGGATATAAGGTGGTCAGACTTTGGTTTTCCTGGAAGAAGCGGGAAAGAGAGCACACTGTGGATTGGTTCTGAAGGAGCAAACACCCCTTGCCATTTGGACTCCTATGGCTGCAACTTAGTGTTGCAAGTACAAGGAAGGTAACAAGTCTGTATGCCTACAGCAGACACAGGAGGAAGTTGTACTGTGCTTTGAAGTTAGTTTTGGACTCACATATTAATTCTAGCTTCTGATATTTTAGTTTTCTGAGCTCTCAATTGAAGAGCATCAGAACTGTTCTATAGAAAATGGCAAAACTTCAGGAGGTTGGAGTTTGGGTCATAAAGGTAATATTTTCTTTTGTTTGAGGAATATCTTTTCTGATCTGTGTGCTGCGTGGTCCAAAAATAAACATTTTAGTCTTCCTAATAGTTACGAATTTGGGAATTTGGAATTAGGAGATAAAGAATTAAAAATAAGAAGCCCAGAAACAAAATGGAAACAAACTACTTGAGACTTCTACGAAATTATCTCTGTAAGAGCCTCTAATAGCCTGCTAGAATTAATTTAAAAGGGGAACATCAGGATGGGAGCAGCGAGCTGTGAGCAAAGTTAAAAGGGACGTTTGAGGCTCCAAACTGATTTTGGAGCTTTGTGGCTTTGTTGCTGTATCTTTCTGCCTGTTTGCATGCTGACTTCACCCCTCTCCCATTCTTTTTTCCTCCTTTCCCTGTATATTGGCCTCAGGGTTTTTTTGTTATCTATTATTGCTAGAGTAACAAAACAATTTGCATGCATTTTTTAGGTTTGATAGTATAGACTGGAACAAGTGAGATTTTAATCTGATTAATTACTTGGACATTTTATAGAGCAGTAAAATCATGGTGGTCTTGTGATTATGGTGCAGAATTGGAAGTCACAGGTTCTGGGTTCTATGCTGGGCAGCAACCACAGGTTGACAGGCTTTAAGGCCTGAGGCAAATAAATTTGTCATCATCTTATTTGTAAGAAGGGTAACTCCATTTAGCTCTCACTAAACTCTTTAGTTTCTCTCTTCTAGGCAGATTTTCATTCTTGTTTATAAACAGCCTTGAGATCCTTGAGTGAACGTGCAGCAGAGACACTCTGGAGGCCACTTTCAGCACTGTGTTTTGCTGCAGCCAGTCTGTAGACTTCAGATCACATCAGTAAGCATTATGCATTAAAGTCCAGACACTTAGGTGTATTTAGGAGCCAGAAATCTCATTGAAAACCATGAGACTTACATGCCTAAATATCATCTAAGGATCCACCTAAATACTGGGTGTACTAAGTAAGTACAGTAATTTAGCAGACTGGATGCCTTCCCTGCCACTTTGATCTTTACCTTCAGGTGTTGAACTCGAGCCAGAGTTCCAGCATCACATAGCAATTCTGCCTGCCTTCTCAAGACATTTCCTCCCCCTCTGGTAGAGCAAAATACTTGTTCCTCTCAGGGAAAGAAGCAGCCTAAAGCCTTTGCATGGCCTGAAAAGACAAAGTTGTTTTCCTCTTCAGAGCAAAGCCTATAAATAGATTGCAAACTTCCACAAGCTTGCAAATCCTGTGCTGCTTCAGAGCAGAATGATTCCCTTTTGAGACTCACAAACAAGACAGGCTTTGTAACAGAATATAAGCTTATGCTAAACTTAAATAGATTTGCCTTTCCAGGAAAGCCAGGGACGACTCCTTAGCCCTTTGTTGCTATCTTGAATTTCCTCCTTGCATCCCTCGGGCTTCTTAATTTTTTGCTTCATGATATTGCTTTGTCAAGAGCCTGCAGGATTAACCCATGAGCCTCCTAACGTAGTTACTCTCTGCCCTTTCAGAGGGTCTAGTCTGGCTGGCAAAACAAAGTTGCAGTAAGGCTTGAGTTTCAGGATAATTTTTTTTTGTGCTTGCACCCAGCAGTAGCTTTGGTAAGTACCAGGAAATGTCAGTGGCCTATGGCACTTCCATCTGTGGCAGTCTCTGCAGTTCTGCCTCTCCTGCTCTTCTTTATCTCTTCTGGTTTTGTACCATTTGGTTGCTTTTCTCCCATTTTCAGATACGTGACTTAAAACTGATAACAAGAAGCAGTAGGCAAAAAGCAAGAAGTGAGTACCAAGGAAAGGGACAAAAAGAAAAGATCTTGCTAGAGTCTAAAACAAATAGGAATGCAGCACAAATTGTCCAACTGTGCTCTGAAGTGCTGCCTTTACTTTTCCATTGATTAGTGCATGGGTCACTGTTGTACTGATTGTCTGGCACCTCTTAAATGTAATAAATTCTCTCTGTGTATTCCTTTCTGGTTATTTCCATCACCTAAAGTACTGCCATATAAAGCTCCTATTTCTAAATAACGTATGTACCTGCTAAGATATTTCATTTATAGTACCCATAAAACTGGCACCACCACTTCTGGCATATTCTTTTTTCTGTCTTTGATCTGGCCTATGTAAATGAATTAGAGACATGTGCTCCTGAGAACAAGGTCCATGTCTCAGGTCTGCTTGGTCCTGCACTGCAGTGTGTTCACCCACTTCTTTGGGCACACAGAGAGCAACCTGGAACACGAGTGCCCTTATGAGCAGGATGACCCTGTCTTGCTTCATCCGGGCATTTAGTCATGCTCGTAAATTCTAACACCCAGTGGCCCACACAAGCCACATTTTCATCCTGTGTTACTGATAACACAAAAAAATACAGGTGTTTCAGAATGCTTATGTCTATGGATGTCTTTTTTATTTATGCCACCTTTGGCATAGGGGCATCAAGGTGAGTTTTACTAAGAATGAGGGGTTTGTGACTGACAGCCAAATAAGTACTGCAGGTGATGAATAGGAAACAGAAGATCATGTCCATACCCCTTTACAGTTGCCACCCTCATGGGTGCAGCAGCTATTAATTCAGTGAGTGAAAGTAAGTTGTCTCTAACAAAACCGCTTCCTCTGGTTTATAGAGTAATTTTTAATGCTCTGAGCATCTGTAAATGCTGTGTGTGGCTCTGTAAAAGGGAGGAAGGAAGAACCAGATGGGAGAGCTTTTTTTTACATTTTATTTTATCTGCCTTTTAAAAATAATTGGTGAGAAGCTGTAAATCTTTTCAGTTAAAAAATTAAAAAGTGGAATATTGTAGAAACACTTTTAGAAGACAGCCTGTAAGCACTGCCTGTGTTCTCACTGCGTAGGAGATTCACACAGCGAGGCAGATTTATGTTTTATTGAAAACCTTGCTACTGCCTTTAGTTCTTTGCTGTAACTGACATGCACTGAATACATTTTTATCTTCTCTCTATTTTCAGGAAGAGATGGCACCTCTTCCCACCTGGTGACACCAGTTTCCTCTATCCCACCAGGATCCCTTATGAGGAATCCAGTGTATTCAGCAAAGTCAACATTACCAATCCTGATCTGAAACGCTTTCCCAAGTTTAGAAACACAACAGCCCATGTTGTTACACTAAGTCCAGGACAGGTACTGTTCACATGTGAGCTTTACGTTACTTTGAAGATTCTAGTAAATTATTTAACTGGCAAATTAAGAGCTAGGAGATCTTAACAAATTGACTGTAGAACTTCCCTATCCCCACATTCTTCACTCAGACTTGGTAGATTTCTCTCAGCACAGGAACTTTCTTTGCTCACAGTTACTTTAGTAGCCCTTTTTGTACAAAAACTGCAAACATGTTGAGAGTTAGTTCAGTCAGCTGCCCAATTCCATCACAATTCTTGCAATCACCTCCAATTTCTCTGCTTTAAAACTTTCTTGAACAGTACTCAACCTGTCTACTCTGAAACCAATATGCTCCATAAAATGTGTTTGATTAATAAGTATGTAGAACCAGCAAAGAAGCTCATGTTTTGATAGTGAATAACCTTCACCAGGGAACATTGGCCCAACTTGTTGCTTTAATAATACAGTATTGTAATGATGATACTTGCATTTACAGTGTGCACCATCCAGAGGTTTCATGGTGTGGGGATGCAAGGATATTATTAATGCTGTTTTACTAAGAAAGTTCAGTTGTAAGTGCCTGGCTTATAGTCACATGGGCAGTCAGCAGCAGTATGAGAGTAGGGCTCAGGACTCTTAATTCCTAGTCTCCAGCCATAAATAGTGTTGTTCTTTATTTAATCAATATGGTTGGTATTTGGAGTCTGAATTACCCTTGTTCAGCAGTGCATGTCCTTGTAACACACTTCTGCACATATCAAACTGTCAAGCCTTTCCAGAAGAATTTTGCAGTGTTCATTGCTCCAGCCACTGAAGACAGTGGAGTTGCCACTTCTAGAGCCTTTTCAGTGTTCTCTTACCACATGTTTTCACCTCTTTTGACCTGCTAGCTCAGAGACTCGTGCAAGTGTTCCCTTGCCCCTCGCTGGCAAACCCACCTGCCTTCAACAGTTTAAAAAATAGATTTTACTAATCTGGTTAATTTTGAGGAGGCAGAGTGAGGAGCACTCCTGTGTACTGCTGAGATAGCACACTGGAGCAGGATAGTAGTTTTCAACAAGAGGATCATGCCTATCAACTTAGAAGAGTATGCTCTTCTGCTGTTACAGTTGCAAACAGAGAATCTGTGATCAACCTTCATTGTTTGCCCTACATTAGCTCCTTGTCATACTCCTGAAGCAGATGATTAGTTTCACATTCTGCACTTTGTGAAGTTGCAGTGCTCAATTATTTAAAGAACAAAGAATAAATTTTTACGCTTGATAAAAATGCCACATCCATTCAGCACTGCATTATCCATGATCCCCAACACTGTTTCAATTTATAATCTCATTTCGAATGATCAAGTATGGTAGCAAATCTTAGGATCTTAATTTTAATTAGGCTTAAAACAATTACAAATTAATCTTGCTAGGAATAAAAATCTTGAGCCAGCTCAGTAATACAAGTTGCCTGCATTGCCATGAAGGAGTTACTGTTTGGATTTCTGGGGAGAAAGTAATATAGAAGCAATGACGGAGCAGTGAGGTATTGCCTTCATCTGTTTTATCAGTGCCTTTTGGGTTTTCCAGCATCTCATCCAGAAACTTACGGGGCAGGTGTCTGGGGACTGCTGCCATTTGATGGAGAGGAAAGGAAAGGCATAGAACTCGTTTGTTAACAGGGAAAAGGATCCCTAAATAATAGCAATCTTGATATATGCTTAGCAGTGGGTTTCATGTAGAATTAATACAATCACTATAGAATATGCAGCCAGCCTTATTTTGTGATAATACATAGCATCTCCACTCCTTCCCAGAGGGTACACAGAATATTTTTCATTAGCTATTGTAACAATAAAAGGTTGAAAAATGAAGACAAAGGTTTTCTTAGGTATTCAGGAGAGTAACTGTGTGTATGGCGGGTGCAGCTTTGAGTATCAAAAACTTAATGTGTCTAATGCCACCTTCTGGTCACTGTTTGCTACAAGCAATTTTTCTGCACGCTAAGGCTTTAAAGCACAATTTCTTCATATAACAGTGTACCAATGCACAACATGTACTTCAGTTGCATTCTTCGTGCCCTTCACTGTATTGTTCAGAGGTGAATCTCTGCTATGAATTTTGGTAGTTGGCTGAGACTTCAGGTTTCATAATGTTTCATCCTGTACTTGACCAGTGTCTGCCAGCTGTGTTTCCACAGAGGTCTTAATGCAACTTCTGGTTATACGTTAGTAACCTGGTCTCAGTATAAATCATGATAACATTTAGATATCTAACTTATTGAAATAGGCAGCCGAGTAGTTCAAGGGTTTGCAGCTGAACAAGACTGTAACCACAAAGTTACAAGCTCAAGTTGTAACACACAAATGTAAGGGCTCCTTATAAATACTTGGACCTGCTTAGCTATGTGATTATTAGAAGGCTGAGTGTTAAGTGTGGAACAGGAAGATGACTGGTGGATTTGCATTCACTGAACGAGTACTGATATTTCATTTTATTTGTTAAAAAAGAAAAAAATCTGCAATATTTTTAGTAATACCTTGATTGTTCTCACAAACAGACAAATACTGCTTGAAATACTGCAGACAAACAGGGCAAAACATATCTGTTCTAGTATCTTCCACCCCACACTCTGGGACAAGTGTTAAGAGAGTTAGCTTAGGATCTGCCACCTTCAATTTAAACCCTGTCCAGGACAGATGTCCTGTCTGCCATCAGTGGGAAGAACCTGGCACCTCTACAAGGTGATTCATGCTCTCTGTTTTACACAGTTGTAGTCCTGCAGAAACAGTCATCCCATCTTGTCTTTCAGCACAGGCTATAAAAGGAGCATGTAGATGCTTAACTTTTTTGATGATTAAAAATATGAAAAATTAACACCACCTGAAAAGGCTACAAAAACCCTGAGATGCTATACATATACAAAACGATTGATCATTTCTTCCTCTACCCCACTTCTCACCAGCTTCTTGCTTCCTTCCTGCTCATTAATGCAATTGCTCTTAATCCATCTTCCTTTTAATCCATAGAACTAGACAATGGTAAGAAGACTAGAAAGCACATCTCAGCTTCTCTGAAGATGGACAAATAAGGCTGCACACATCTGCCCTCCTAGTGGGGAGCAAGCATCTTATATGCTGGGCTCCCATGAGCGGTGTCATTCGCTGTCACGCTGCCCCAGGCAGGAAGGGTATTGTACACCAGGACACATGCTGTTACAGGCAGCACTCAGCTGCCCTGCAGCCTGCTGTCTTGCTTCCTGGCCTTGTGTCCCAGGTGTAGCCTGGAGCCAGAGGAGTTGCAGTGCAGCTCTAGACACCAGAGCTGCAAGGAAAGGCCTAACTGAGCTAGTCTTAGAGGCACACCAAGTCCAAGAAGGGTACTTGCTCCCTTCCAGCCTTGAAAAACATTGTCACAGTGTGGGCAAAAAAAACTTAAAAAAGATCAACGTTACAGTTTGCTTGCTTTCTGAAAGTCTATAAACAAATGCATCTCAAATTCAGCCTGTGCCTATGACTACAGTTCACTAAGTTCCTGCATATAGCTGCAAGGTTTCCTCTTTCTGTGCTCCTGCTGCAGTACCTAACACACCATGGGATCCTGCTCAGCAGCCAGGGCTCTCAATAGCTCAGGCAGAGCTCTGACTTCCAAACCTGAGCAAGCAGCAATAAATCTTCGTAAGCCAGCGAGGGGTATACTCATGTGCCACCCTTAAAGCAAATGGGTGAGAACTTCAGAGTGGGATTAAAGTGAGGAACAGCAGAACACACTGTCTGAAAACACCAAGAAAAATATAATTGATACCAAAAAATGTGTTCTAGTAAGTCAGGAAATGTAGTAATTCAAACTTTTGAAAAGGCAATGAAATGTTCCAGCTACAAGTATAAAAAATAGTTTTTTAAAGGGATTGCAGTGAAAAATTACTTTTGTTGGAGAAGAGTTTAAATTATTTTAGTAAAGGAGAATGCAGAGTTGTCTGCAGCATCATACGTAGTAGACGTTTGATAATTCTGTTTTGGTAAAGGAAGATAGAATTTTCATGTGGGAGACTACAGAGCTGGCCCCAAGTCAGCCCATAGAGAAAGCAGAGAGCCCAGCTCAACCTCTAGACACCAAAACTGTTGTTTCCATCACAGAAGAGACAGAAAGGTCCAGGAGCTGAATTTATGCTAGAGTTGCTGATGAAAACAGCACTCAGCCTGAAACACACATGGAGAACCCCACAAGTACCCAAAAAGTCAAACAAACTGAAGGTGAAAGCTGCCAGTTCCTAAGTCTGCTTTTCCACTTCTTCCCTAAGCTTCCTTCAGTCCCTCACCACGGTCCCTGTGGACACAGCATGGTAACAGCCACATTCCCTTCCTGCTCATCAGGCTTTTCTCCAGCCTGTGCCTGTTTCTAATGTCAGTAGCCCTTGGTGCTTTGTTTTAGCAGGTGGGAAGACACCAGCTCGGGGGGGAAGGAGGGAGGTAGGGTAAGCAGCACCTTCCTAGCACCAGGGCAGCCAGGCACTGGCTGGGATGGGACACAGGCTGTGCTGGCAGCACCCTCACAGTCTTCACGTGGTGCTCCCCACAGAGCTGACTGTGCGTTTATTTATTTATTTTACTCTTCATTGCCAGGTTTGCAAACAGCTCTGGGACTTGCTTGCCCCCCATCTTCCCATTACACTGGCGTTCTTTGGTGCTTCCTTTTCTTCCTCATTTATCCAAATATCTTTTTCTAATGAGCAGAAATTTCTTGGTATAGTATTTCACTTCAGCGTCTGCTCTCTTTTTGAAGCAATTCCACCTTTGCCCTACCTTTGCACTCTATCGAGTTAATCATGTCCATTGAGAATTTAAACCTGTTCTATTTGCTGTACAGATCTTCAGCATTGCTCCACTTGCTCTCCCAACTGTTGTCTTGGTTTCTTTGCTCCTGTTACAGACCAGGATTTCGTTTTATCTTTTCTGGGATTTCTGTCCTACTTTGACTTCATCTGCTATATTTGCCTATCACTAGCCTAAATATTAAAATTATCTGATTGGTTGCCGTTTAGATCAATATCTTCTCAGCGCACAGAGCTAGATATATTCTGTAGAAAACAGGCTAACACAAGATTATCTCTTAACTTGGAATAGTTCTGTCTTGATTTTGCACTTTACATTTTCCTTGTAAAATGTTTGCTGCGTTTTTGTGTACCCGTGTGTTATTTCACTGTGGTTTACTTTCACGTTTCCTATTGAAATGTAGTTTCAAATGTATCTAAATCTGTGTCCCATATTCATAAACATACGGAAGTCTGCTTTATTGTGGAATTGATAGTTGTCTGAGGTTGCTGTTTTGGGTGGGGTTTTTTTTGCTTCTAGTTTGCAAACCTAGAAGAATACTAGTTTCTAAAGGTAGAATAATCCTACTCCTCTCTTTGCTGGATTTTTTTGTCTTTTGTCAATTCTGCTGCTCCCCTTGCCAGCTGGATTTTTTGCTTTTAATGGCCTTTTTTTTTTTCATTTCTTCATCTGCCTTAAAGTTTTAGCCCTTAGCATTTTGTAATTTCACTTCTTTTGCTGCTATACATCTTTATTTTATCAAGCATGAGCTTGCCCAAAAATAAATGAGGGAGAGCAAAGGGAGAGCAAGGGTCTTTATGGTACCTGTTTTGTCTCTTTAAGTCACAGCTGTGTAGCTCTCCTATCAAATGCATCAGCAAACAGTGCCAGCTGCTGAAATGCACAACTTTCCAGTTATTACCCTTAACCTGCTGGCAAGTAAAACCTTATTAGTCTCTCCAAAAACCAAGTTCCTTCACTTTGCTTTGAAAAGACTGGACTAGTTGGGGCAGGGGGTTGTATTTTCCTCCTAGTTGTACCTCCTCTTTCCAAAGCAGTTCTGTCTCTGCTTTGCATTTGAGTCATGTTGAGCCAGCACGTTCCATACCTAATTTCCATCTTGATTTTCCAGGCAGACCGTCTTACTGAAACATTTATACACTTCCCTTAATTTGCCTCTTGCTTTTGTTCCCTTGCTACATAGTCCCTCTGCACCATACCCCAATTCCCTAGTGTCTTCATCCGCATCTCTAGCATGTTGCAAAAGCTCACTCTTCCTTACACAAGTCTCACAGGAAAGACGACGTTGTTGTAAGCAGCTACTTACTTCAGAATCTATGACACCTTCTGCTGTATAACAAAGTTTTCCAGGCTTCCTCATTACATCCTGTCATTTGGAGGGCACCCAGATTCTTTAACAGAGTCTAGTGTAAGATCCCCCTATAGAACAGAGGAGTGGTGGGGTTTTGTGTGATTCAGTAGTCAGTGAAATGTGAGCAAACACTTGCTAACAGGTAAACCCATTGCAGCTAATGCAACTGCACTTCAATGTGTAGGTTTCTGTGCTAAAGGCACCACTTGTTCAGTGTAGAAAATGTGTTTTGGCTTCAGTCTGTGTCGGGTTTTGTACACTTTTAGATGTCAGGAATAACCAATTGGTAATATTTTTTAATTAATGGCCCTCCACAGACTGACTTCCTTTTCTGCTCTGTGTGCTGCACGGGATTAAAGTACAATTTCCAAATGTTTTTGACCTTTAGAGAGCTAATGTGGGTTTTGTTTGACTTAAATTGAAACCTGTGGAGTTTCAATGTGGAATTCAACAAAATGTGGAGAACATTTTGTCCTCTGGCTCAAAAATTACTCTGCTCTGGCTGTCCTATAAGTAAGTGTTTGAAGGACTAGGCCACAGTTATTGTTCCCTA
>NW_009912287.1:33216-40022 GCF_000696875.1 Nestor notabilis
CATTAGTGTTTTGATACAATGAAGCACAGGGCTATATAGGAGGCAGAACATTCTTTTAAATAATTTGTGTCTACCAAGAAAAAGAATTGTCTGCTATTCAGATACAGATCATTGCTTTACTTCCCCCATTCTGAAGTCTATATATTTATCTGTCTCTGACCATTTTTATTCCATGTCAAAAAACGTATTTTATGCTTTACTTGATAGCTCTATGTTAATCTAATATTCAGTAATCTGTAAAGCTTGTCCTATATCATCAAAACAACATTAATGTCTTTGTACCATAAAAGCCATGGGTTAGAATCAATTTTATGTCACAGCTATCATCCCAATATAGTTGTAAAGCTCTCCTCTAAACTAGGTTGTCGTGGTTCTTGGGACACCTTCTTTTAAAAGCCTATCTACTAAAAGTGGCAAGTTTAATACTGGTGGTTATTTACCAGAATTAAAGCTCCGCATTATTAGTCACTTAGATGAGCACTAGGATAGCTAATGTTTCTGGGGGAAGCCAGCTGGCAGTCCTTCTGCAACTATGAAGTCTTCTTAGTTGGAGAGTCTACAAAAGACTGCTAGACTGCTTGGCTGAGACTTTCTCTATAGCCCTGCTCTACTGCTACGTCAGCTGCATTCCCTTTGTGTGGCTAGACCTTGCTTACCTAGAGCAGTTATAAGGTTACAGTCCTGTTTCACATGAGGAGTTTGGATCAGATGTAATTCTGGATCATGTGCACTTCTTACATAATAGTATTGATACAATGGGAGGAGAGAGGGGGTTGAGAAAAGGCTCTTTAGAAGAAAGAAGTAAAGATCACCTCCTACCCCACCCTTATTCCTTGCCTCATCCTGCCTCTGCATCTCACATCACCTTAATTAAAACACCTTATCTTTCTTCAAGCTTCTGCTAATATCTAATGCAATGTCTCTAATTCCAGGTCCTGCTTGTTCCAAGGCACTGGTGGCACTATGTGGAATCAATTGATCCCATCACTATCAGCATAAACTCTTGGATTGAACTGGTATTTTCCTTTTTATATCATGGTGATGTAGCACTTCCATGCCTGTATGGACTTTTGTCCCTTGCCTGCCAGGTTCATCCTATTGGGTGTGCTGCATTCAGAGTCTGAGAGGAAGTGCCCTTGTGGATGCAGCTTTTCCTGAAGAACCATCCAAGGTTCCAAATCTGAAGCCCCAGTTCAGCAGAAATCGCATGCAAGTTTACCTCAGTCAGGCAAACAATTAAACACAAGCTAAACTTTTCATGTCAAATTTCTTAAAGGCCAACTAGCTTTGTGCTGAATAGGGGACAACAAAACAGCAACTTCACCTCAAGCACATGCTTACATGCAAAGCTAAATTAGAATTCAAATTGGATTAATGTGATAGAAGTGGGTGGCAGAGGACTTTTTAATTTTCATTTCTCTGTAATAGAGTTTTGATTTGCCTGGAGTTGGATTTTCTCAAGTGTTTCATTAATTTTCTTTTCCCCAGGCTTTGATTTTTCTTGCTCATGTTAACCAGTATGTATGAAATGGTTCCAGGGATACCAGAGTAGTTTGGGTTGGATGGTACCTGTAAAGTTCTTCTAGTCCAAGCCCCCTGCAAGGAGCAGGGATGCCTCAATGCTCCAGAAAGTGTTCTGGTTCATATTACTGTATCATGAACCCTAGCTTAATATAAATGAAAATAAAGACCCTTTGAAACAGACTGTGAAAGCTGCCTCACTAAAATACATAGTGTTTCCCCCCTCTCCCCTTACCCTTTTAAAGCTTTATTAGATTGGATATCTGCAGGGAGATGAACACGTAATTAGCTGCTCTTCAAAGACCCATGATACTGTTCTCATACTAGCATCAAACCAAGCAGTTGCAGAGCAGGGGAACTTGCTTGGGTGCTTCCCTCATGAAGAAATTTTCCAAATGAGACTATGTACTTAGAAAGGACAGTGGGCCACAGCCCAAACCAAGCTCTCACATAGCCTGAAGTGCAGTCAGGTGGTGTCTAGTGCCAGGGAAAGACCTTGATGTCAACCCACACTTGTACCCTAAGCTGTGCCTCATAAATTGTCCCCCTCTGGAAGAGCACATCAGGATTGGATCAGTTGTGCTAGGCTGGTAACTCCCAGGTGGCTGGGTGGTGCATTAGCTACAGCATTTCTGGCTGTTATGTGCTGCAAGAAAAAAGAATGAAATAGTGGAGCTAAAGGTCCATCACCTTTCTAGTCATAAAAGTCTTGCAGAAGTCACCGAGACCCTGTTTGGTGATAGCTAGAGCAGGTAGTTGCGTGGCAAAAACAGAGGAGTGTTTGCTGGATCTTGCTAATGGGTGACATGCACGCTCCCCTTCCCCAAATATCAAAAGCTGCCATAAGCAAGTGTTACTTTTGCAACCCAGGTGGAAGTTCCTTATAGAAATTATCTCTATAGCTGATGGTGTTCGAACAGCACCGTTTGGTGTTAGGCAATCCATCTGTAATAATAAAATCTGACATGGATGCTGAAAGACAATACTGAGAACATTTCCATTACCAAATCAAGCAATTCCTGCTTGCAGCTGTTACCAGCTGCTTTCACATTGACAGATGTGAATCATGCCAGCATTTATAGTCCTAGTGAAACCATTAATTATATTGGCAATACTTTAGAAGTTTAATTTGCTTTCAGATGGATGTGAGCTACTCAAAGTATTCCTTGCTTCCTAACATACTGTCATGCAATTACAATCCTGTTATTCAGCAGACCAGGATGAATACCAAGAGTGCAACACCTTAAGTAATTTCCATATGATACCAGACTCCATTTTGGGGATTTGTTATATGAGGCCATTAACAAGCCAAGCATCCAGAGCCATCAAATGAATGCTAAGAGCTTGTCTTCCTGCTTCTGTCCCAAATTCTGCTCAGGGTTGCAGGATGAATTACTGCCTTCAGCACTCATACTAGCAAGATGCGTGGTGTGTTGCTCAACGTGTTCCCCGAAGTCACAGTTCAGAGCTGACAGGGTTACATCTTCCCTCCAACACTTGTATGTCTTTGCATCTCAAAGCAAATTTATGTTTCCAGTCCTAGACACTTGTCTTTGAAATAACTAAACCACCCATCTTGTTTAGAAAGTCTTATTACCTTCCACATATGAAAACCCCCCTCAGTTAAGTAGGAAAGAAAGCTAAAAAAAGATCCTATAAAATTTGGTTCTGCTGTCCCAAACTAGCTGGTATCCAGCTGCCTGAGGGGATAATCCAGGAAGTGAATGCCTGAAACAAAGACCCAGTTACTTAGTTTTCAGTTTTTCAGGAAAGCTTTCAGAGAAAACATGTTTTCCTTCTGCTGAACTGCAGCAGTATATTGGCGGCTGTTACATGATAAAATATTTCCTGAATTTCCTTAAGACTCACTTTTGTGCCTTGGTAGTTCCTAGATAGTTGCCACCTTGCTGTAATATCCTCTGTGGTTTGAGGACTTAAATTAGACATAATATATAGATAAATAAAATTTGCTATGTGCTTTCCTGGTCCTTCTAGTCCCGAACAACTATATAAATGCATACGTTAATTAAATGCTAACGGTGCATTGTAATTTCAAGCACCAGATTCAATTAACAGAACACTAATAAGGGAAAAGATTATATACACAACTAGAATCTATTTTTTGCAAATCCTTATTCAGATGAATAGTCACACCAAAGCCTGTGCTGTTACCCATGTGGGTGCAGTACACAAGTAGGAGTATCACAAGTCTGAAGCCTTTTGCTGACTTTGCATACATGAGTAGGGCTTTCATTTACATCTTCCCAAGATCTTCCCAAGAGCCAGATTTCTGGAGAGACCCAAGTGCTAACCTATCTCCAAACACATTCTCTTCCCTTGAGGCAGGATGCAGATCATGAAGCCCGTGTAGAAGAAGCAATAACTCGAATGCTGGTGTGTGCCATAAAATCAGCAGAAAATCCCAGTGATGGAGATCCCTGGCTAAATCCCACAGAGGTGAGCCCTGTCTTGCTCCCATTATAGCAGTGATAAGAGAGAGTTACTAACATTTGGCTTAGCTTCCCCTGAGTCTTTTCGCTGCCTGAGAAAAAGAATTTTAAATTCGTTGCTTTCATATAGCAAAAGTAATTCATGGACGATAATCATGCAACACTGAATTGAAACATATCTCCTTTTAACTGAGTGTATCCTGGGTGTTTTTGCAGGTTGAGGCAACATCCCATGAAATCAATCTTCAATACCTGAATAAAGCAGTGTCTTCATATTTCGAGAGTCAAAAGGCAAGTGAATCAGAGCAGCTGTGTTCCAGCAGCAGTGGTGCAGAGCAAAGGACAACTGCCTCGTGCAAGAGGAAGAAAAGGGAAGTTGGCTGTGAACCAGAGGGCTGCAGATTACTAACCCATCAGCTTGGCTTTCCAACATTTAAAGCAGAAAACCTGCAGAAAATACCTTTTGGGCCTCATCTCATTCAAGTTTTACCACAGTCTCAAGAAACAAGCTCGATGGGTACAGTTGCAGTCGAAAGTGACGGTACAGAGCTTCCCCGTGAAAACGAAGGAGGACATTTTGGAAAATTACACTGCACCGGGAAGCAATTGGTAATGAGTAATGACTGTGAAACGCCTGCACATCAAATGGATTCAGACGGCAGTCCAAATGCCTCGCAAACAGCCCTTTCTACCAATGATTTGCTAGACTGTTTAGTTAATCCACATGTCATCAATTTAGTGGCTCGCCTGCTGTTGGAGAGAACAAGAGTTTAATGCTGAAGTGCTTTATTGTTTCTGAAATAAAGAAATCAAATGGCAGCCTTGTTCTGAGTGTTTAAGCTCTGTAATAATTGAATGTTTCATTTCAAATAATTTTTAGGTACAGATAGACACAATTAATGGTTAAGTGGCAGATGAAGTTGAGATGAAAGAAGAATAACTGGTTAATGATAGCTGGGAAGAGAAAGATGTGTTTAGTCAGAGAGCTTCTCAGTGTTAGGAACAAAACAACATACACACTTGCACTCCCCACCATGTTGTGTGGATGGGATCGTTAAAGCGCTCTACAGCTCTGAGTATGGCTTGACAATAGAAGGGAGTGCTGGGACATGGTTACATAGTAGAGGGGGACTAAGAGTGGGAGAAGACAGACTGACTTACTGCAGACTGCAGCCCCATGACCACATTTAAAGTAAAATAGTCAATAAGTGATCGGTCGATCACATCAAAAGTGAGTTCAAATAAACCTAACCTCAACCAAGCAGCAGTGCACTCACTGATGCATTTACTTCCCCCATTCAACAAAATAACTTCAGCTTTGTCACAAAGCTGCAGGATGGAATGAGACAAAAGGTCTCAGCAAGAAAATGGCCTTCAGCTGTGTTCAGAAACACTTGAAGCTGGGAGACAAAAGCCATGGGGAAGTTACTGTTCTGATTTATTTAAAGCCAGATGGGTGCAGTTTCATGTCACTAAGGAACAAAACAAAGTAGTTAGGACTTTCTACCCTCTGTGCTACTCTTTACCATAACAATCAAAATGTAAAGACTCGTTTTCTTTTGGTTACAAGTGGTTGCTGTACAAGACCATCCTTTCTTCAAAGGGTAGTAGTCCTTGGATTAATTTTTGAAGGCTAGGTGGTCCTTTGCTTAAAAGGCTATGGAACTTGAAACCCAGGCAAGAGGGTGGTTAACACTGAAGCTACTTACGGAGCCTTGAAAAAAAAAGTGGAAAGCAACCTGCTTTCTGCTTGTGGTGGCAACAGAGAATGGCATCTGCCCTGGTCATAGCTTCAGAGGGGTTCTTCTGGGAAAACTCCTCTGAAACCTTTGCTTTCAAAACTCACCACATCTGCTAGCACCTGCAAACCAGTTTCTATCATTATCCTGTTTCCACATTTGAAACCCTGCACCAGCAGCCCTCCAGCTGGCATTTCCTTTGCCTGATGCCTATTCCCTGCTAAATACACAAACCAGTTCTGTTTTCACGAAGATCACCTTCCAGCAATTTATAGTTGAAAAATCATGATGACAAAGGTGCTTCTCTCTGCTTTTATACAGACTGTGTTGGCAGGGCCCTGATGGACAATGGTCAAGTACTCTAGACATGCACCAACAGGTCAGAAATTTAACAAACAGTCCCATTGATCCAGTTGATGTTTGTGTGTTGGCACTGCTGTGCCAAAAGGATTAAAAATTTGTTAGGGAACATCTTAGTCCCATCTGTTGCCTTTAGCAATTCCCCAGGCTCCCAGGGAGCAGGTCCATGAAATAAGGCAGCCCCATTTTGATAAGAAGCGCACCTCAGCAGAGCTGGGCTTCAGCAACAACCTGCTTCTGTCCTGCTGCTGCACTTCTCTTCTTCCAGGATAATCAGAGCAGCTGGGACCAGGCAGAGAGCACTGTTGCTGGGAGCACTCACACTGGGGAGGAGGGGTTGCAAATGCTTCATTTTAATTCACTGAGCAGAAATAGTCTTGCAATAAAAAAAGCTTTTATAACTAGAACAGATATAGGTGCGGGAGGAAAAGCACAGGCACTGAAGTGGAGGAGGACGGCAGCACTGCCTTCCCATCCCCACAGTGTGAACTTCCTTAGCTTAAACTTTCCTCCCAACGCACAGATCACGTTAACATACACACACACACCCCCCCGCCCCGATATCTGTGCTGAACATTTCCTCCCTTTGCATTTGGAATGACTGTCCTCGAGGAGGCTCGCTCAATGTTTCAGAGGTCTTTGCAGGACTTGCCCGCCTGGGCAGAAGCTCTGCTGCCTGAGTCGGAGGACCCATCTCGGACTTGGTGTAGGAGCAGCCATTCTCGCAAGGCTGAAC
>NW_009912287.1:40053-60399 GCF_000696875.1 Nestor notabilis
TGTGTTTGGAGGCACATCACTCCCCGCTCTAAACAAATACCCTCTGTCTGGGGAGAGTCACAGTTTATGCCTGTCCAGGCGCAGTCTGTGATTTAAGGGCCAGGCTGTGGCCAAAAGCCATTAGCAAAGGGTATGGGGAAGAGAGCGAGCGAGCCTGTTTAGGATGCTAGACAAAAGCACCAGAAGGACTTTGTGTCTCAGAGGCACAGTATAAAATCTCAGTCATGCACTCGGCACACAGGGGTATGGAGAGAAACAACCACAAATTCAGAAAGTCACGTATGACAAATGGTTCACACACCAGTAAGAGAAATTTATAGCTCTGACCCCATTCACAGGGTACTGAATGCCATGATTTCTGACGCTGTTTCTAAATTCATGGCCACTGTGTGGAGAAGCTCAGACAAGTTTCTACATATTCATAGCACTAAAAATAAGTGATTTCCGATCTCTCTGGTGACAGCCTGTCTTGACGAAGACCAGAAACCCAGCACCTGCCCCTCTGCAACCACCAGCAAGAAACTTCCCCCCATCAAGAAAGAGTATTTCCCACAACCTGTCAGTAGTGGGCATGGCAACAGCTGAAATCATGGCCTGGAGCTATCACCGGGGTGGTGACAGTAGTGATGTGCTTGTCATCTCTGCTTTAACTGAGTGACAGTAAGAGATTGCCACTGCACGGCTCAGTGATGAAGTTAAAGCCATGCTCCAGCCCAGGGGCCAGTCCAAGCAGCGGGATGGGCCAGCATATTCATCTCCCATTGCACATCCAGGCCATTCCACTTGCCTAAGTGGAAACCCTGGGTCTTCCCTGCCCTAAAACCAGGTTTATAGTGTGGTTCATGGGCCAGTCTGGTTCACCTCTCCTGCTCTGTCTCACATTGCTATTCACCATCCCTGAGCACAGCCCTCGCCTAAAGGGATTTGCACCTTGCTTATCTGCACAGAAAAAAACCATACCCAAAATCAGAAAGTCCCATCTTTCAAGAGAGCAGGAAGGGAAAAACCCAAATAGCTACATTTTCCAGAGTATCAGGGTTTTAGTCTTTCACCAAAAACCAAAAACCTTCTTAGTACATTTCAGTGGGTACCATTTATTTCACAGCACTATTTCCCCCCACATTCACATCTCTCGGGATTTCTGCTCTGGCACTGTTTGCTTGATGCCACAGAGCAACTCATATGCAGAGCTGTGACATATGCTACAATGTTAGCCATAAACTGAAGTCTTAACTAACAAACATGGCACATCGAAGAGGCAGAGAGAATCCTTTCACAGTGCTAATTGCCCTTTAAAATAAAGGCAGTGAAACAAATCAGTCCATTTGCCAACTAGTAAGCTCCTTTCCATGTTTCTTGGCTACAAATGTGAACTGCTTAGGTGCATGGCGTGGGCAGGCTTCCTCTCTGCGGGAGTTTCCTGACATTCCTGGTGTTACTACAACAGTGGCTGATGGGGAAAGAGCTCTGCAAATGGGTGGCATGGTTTTACTGCCTGGTACATCTGAACGGGTGAGGAACAGGAGTGTAGGTCTTCTGCGCCATGCTTTTCTGTCCTAAGGGCAAAGAGGTCCAAACCCACAGCAAGATGGGGACAGACACCATCACATCAGCTGAAGGCGCAGTGGGACAATGGCACCTCAGCCTAAAGAGCCATACATTTTGGAGCTGTGTTTCTGGAGACATCCTGAGTGGACACTCCATTGGACATTTATTTCTCCACCTAATCGGGGTTTGTCTGTCTTAACGGGGTGCCTGGGAAGTTCCGGTCACCTCGGGACAGTAAGCTTGGTGGGACTGCAGCATTCAGGGCTCTGGGGAGGGTTGTAGGGACCGGAGGTGGCAGAGCAGTGGGTCAGAGATGGGAGGATTTTTGTGCCTGTCTCCCAGAGGCTCTGGGAACGCGAGCAGAAAACAGGAGCTCTCTGACCCCCCGGGGCCTCTGCGCTGAGGGACCTGGAGTCCCCCGCAGCAGTCATTTCTGTCCCACAAGCCAGAAGCATTGTTTTGCAGCCAAATCCCATGTGCACTAGAGCTGTCCTGGTCCTTGCATTATTGTTTACCTATTTACAGAGACAGTGTGATGGGAAAGACGTGGCTTGCTCCCTGCTCAGCACGCTTACAGTTTCTCAGTAAAATCCAGCTCTAGGTTTTGAGGGTGCAAACTTTGTTCCTTCCAAAGCTCTGGTGAGATTGTTCCAGTTCCTTATGATGAACCGTAAAAAAACCACTTCATGAAGGTCTGAAGCTGACACTTCAAGCACCAAAAGACTTTTAAACTCCATTTCCCAGCAAGGGAGGCGGGCCTGCATCTTTTGAGGTCAGAAAGATCGCTCACAAAAGGGTTTTCTTCTCCCTGGGGGTTATTTGATTTGTGTGGAGCTGTGCTGTGCCCCATCACCACAACAGGGAGGGTACCTCTGAGCTTCCATGGCAGCCAGAGGGTTAAACTTGTTTCTAAATTCCTCTCTCGCCCCTGCCATGCCCCCTCCTCCCACTCCCCAAAGCCAGACCTATGCCCATTCAAAGCACCAGGCAGTAAAACTCACCCTTCCCATTTAACCAGCAGTGGCCTTTTCCCGTGGCCCTGGTAGAACACATGAATCCAGTACAATTAGCAGCAGCCCTAACAAAGCTGGCCGAAAAACTCCATTAAAATGAAAGATGGTGTTGTGTGAAAAGAAGGCAGAGCAAACGAGGCCATAATACAACTTACTGCCGTCGCCAGGCGAACAGCCTCATAACTTACGAGGAGCTCGATGCCTTGCTGGAGTTTGCGCCTGTTTTCCCCCAGGGAGGTAATGCATTACCTCCTCCCGTGCTCTGCATTCACTCAGAGCTTTGGGTTTTTATGGGAAGAGATTAGGATCTGTGCCGTGGTTAAAAACAGAGCTTTCTGCTACACAGCGATAGCTCATTGAAACGTGGTTTAATTCCTTGTTTGCTGCTACCTTGACTGAAAGCGAAAGAATTGCAAAGATTGATGCCACGCACTGCACATAGATCATCACCGCTTTAGCCATGACGGTCGTCTTCTGATAGTGCAACAGCTCCATCTTCCACCCAGCAGCGGTCCCCTGGGGACAACCCAGCCTGGGGGAGCCTCCTCTTCCTCCAAGTTGGAACATGACAGGACCAAAGGACTCTGAATCACCAACCTATTTGACTCTAAGCATGAGAATAGACTGAATTGTCCCGAAGTTACACCCATGAGAAGGAGCCTTATGGGCAGATCACGGCCAGAGAGCAACAAGGCCAACGCCAGAGTACAGCACATGCCATTAGAAACATCCTCAGCCCTTGACTGCTTTTCTGTGTCTGCTGACCACGTTATTGCCATTTCTAACTTCAAATAACATTTAAAACTCTGTTAGAAGCAGAACTAGAGCTTGGACTGGTAGAAAACAAGCCAGCCCTGGTGAGAGCAGGAGAGAAGGGAAGAGGTGGCCATATAGGTCTTTCCCAACTCTTCCTCTTCGGAGAGTTAATTAGCAAGGCAAGGTAATGGTATTTGTGCATTTACTGCATGCACTGATTACAATAAATTTTGTCCTGCAAGTTAAAGTCAAAAACATCTCGCATCTGCCAAAAAGCAATCAGGACCAATTAATGAAGATGTAATTTCCCCAGATGCTGCTATTAACATAATTCACAGAGTTCCTAGCAACATGAATGTAACTAACGCTGTTAACCACAGCTCTCGTCTCCGATGCACCGAGCTGCCTGTGCCCGCAGAGGAGCCTTGCTGAGCCCCGTGCCCAGGGGGCACGTCCACAGGGCTGGCCCACTTCCCCATCCTCCAGGGGCAGGTTAGGGAGTTACAGACTTGGCCCACAGCCCAGCAGTGGCTCTTCTCGGAGGCAGGACAACACGCCAGCCCTCACCCACATGCTTTGTATGACTCAAGCGCACCTCTTCAGTGGGATGGGTGACACCGCAGCAGACCCACCCCAGTCCTCGAAAAGGCACACGCTCAGGTCGGTCAAACACATGGCAAGAATTTAGACAATCCCTTACCCCAGGGACTGTCCCTCCAGCTTTTTTTCCTCCTGATTCATGCCCTGCATAACAATGTAGTAAACACATGATTTTGCCTTCACCACCATCCAAAGCACAACAACTTACTGTTAGAGCAGCAGGACAAGCTGGGAGCCAAGGGTGACCCTCACCAACAGGGTGCAGTCCTACAGGGGCAGGTACCTGCATCCATTGACATCTCTACACACAGTGAGCCATGAACCAGGCCCAGAGTCCCACCAGCTGAGAGAAAAAGAAGACAGGGCTGGAAAGATGGAACACATATTCCAAAAAGTTCCTCCTGAAGACAAGGCTCAAGGCACAACTGCTGGCCCAGGACCAATCTGCAGTGGGGCTGCAGCACCCATGGCTTAGTGGGTGTCCCAGGTGAGCCTGGACAAGGACATTAGGGCTTTCAGGTGTTTCTCCTCCAGTGATAACAGAGCAGTGAGCAACCACCAAATGTCCTACATGCCACAGCCTGTGCTTGTTGTGGGCTGGGGACAGGTGGTGCTCCCAGTGTTGATGGGGAAGGGGAGCAGTGGTGGGATTTCCTCCCTGGTCTCTGCAAACTCAGCTCCCCGCCCGCTCCTCAGGCAGGACCCGGGGTGAGGAAGAGGAGGAGATGAATGTTCAGGTGCACAAACCAAAGCTCAGGGTTTTCCCAGTGCTTTGGTACAAACCAAAGCTCAGGGTTTTCCCAGTGCTTTGGTCCTTGCTGAGCTGAGGCAAAAGTCTCATCCCACGTGTGTGTCTCTGTCTTGGTCTCACCTGATTGCTCCTCAAACCCAGGAGGCAGGAGCAGGAGTCCAGTCCAGGGGACTGGACCCTTGGTGCAGTCTCCCCATGGCATGTTTTAGCAGTGAAGCAGGATTACTGCCCGCCTTCGGGGCTGAGGGGTGTGCGCAGGCAAGGTGCTTTATGCAGGCCTGATAGCTTGTACAAAGGGATTGCAGTTTTCCCCGGGTTGACAGGAGAACTGACATTTTCATATGGTCAAAATCGGTCAGAAGCATTAGCTTCACCCATGTGCCCTGAAAGCACTTCTGGGTTGGGTTTTGGGCTGGTTTTTAGTTAATCCACCCCCACTTTTAACCAAATTTCGCATAAAAAAAACCATGGACAGTTAAAAAGCTCAAAACAGTTGGAATGTTTTTTCTCTCCTGAAGAAAGAGCCCCTAATTTCTCTCCTACCCTTTTTTCTGGTGAGAGAGGAAAAAAGAAAGGGGATGTTAAAAATTAATGATTTTTTTTCCCCCTCCACATGTGTGGAAAATTTTTGAATGAATTTAAACTCCTCAGTTCCTTCTTTTGATAACTTTGGTCAATGGGGAGTTGGTTTCCAGCCAGTTCTGAGAGCACCTCGAAGCTCCTAAAATTTGGAGAAACACTGACCAAACCCTGCCTTGAGACCACCAGTGCTTTAAATGATTCATCTGGTTTCTTGCAGACTGATTTAACTCAAACCCACTGAAAATACTAGCCTTCAAACCGGGGGTAATCTGCTGGGTCAGAACTCGCAGGACGTCTTAATGAAAGTAGGGACCTCTCTAAACCAATGAGTAGTTCAACAATCACCTGATGTAATAACATGTAAAAAGATGCTATGGACAAAGGTGAGATCATTCATGTTAGTTAAAACGTCCGAGCCACAGCACTCCTGCCTTAATAGTGGATTTAAGCTGAGGCATTACAAAGCAATAATGGAACAGTCGTGGTTTTCCCGTAATTAAGGAGAATTAACAAGTGCCTTCATGGAGGGCTGGGGAGATGCTGCCAGCTCCACACGGTCACCAGTGGGTGGCATTCAGGGGGTTTACCGGGCACTGGTGGGAAAGCGAAATGCCAGGGAAGGGGTGTCGGGGCTGCCCCGCTGTGGTGGCTGCTCCCCCAGCGGGGTCACCTGAACCCAGCATTGAGGAAGGTCAATGATCCTCTCAGTGACCCCCCAAGAGGCCCCCATTTGCTTTGCCGCAGCCCTCCTGCCTTTCGCCCCTTCTCTGAGCGAGGCAGCCACCAAACGAGACTCGCTGCAAGCGCCAGGGATGACTTGGTGACAGGTTTCAAGGCGTTTGTGTGCAATGTGCTGCTCTTTCCCACCCTCTGCCCCCGAGCAGGAGGATTGGTGGGGGGCACTTGCCTGAAACCCCATCAAACCTGAATGGCGCAGGCTGCCCGGGCTGCATCGCTGCCCTGGGAGACATGAAATATTCATCAGGAAAAGCAAGCAAGAAAGCAGGCGATTGACTCCATGTCAGAGTGATTAGGGCACAAGCGAAGGGGAGCTCAATTATTCATACCCAGCAGAGCAGCTTCGATAGCAGGGAAAGCAGAGCCTCCCAGCACCCTGCTGCCAGTGCCTGGAACCCCCTGGGTGCAAGAGAAATCCCCCTCACTGCATCCTCATGTCCTCATCCCAGTGGTCTTCCTGCCCCTTTTGTAAGGGATGCAATTTGGTCCCCAAGCTCCAGAGTGGGGCCAAGACTCTGCACCCCCAAATGAAGTGACTTGGAGGGAGGGAGCCCAGGTGCTGGTCCCACATGGTCTCCTCCATTCCTTATCTGCAAGATGGAGATAATTACCCTGGTGAGGTTGTGGGGAGGTGTGAGGCACTGTAGAAAATCCAGCACAGAAACCTGGTCCCTTGGGGTGAGCAGAGTCAATGCCTCCCTCCTTGCTGGGCTGCAGCTGGGTGCAATGCCCACATTTCCCTCACCTGCCTCGGGGTCTTCCACCGACACAAGGGGAGCACGGCTGCACCCCCAGCACTGCCCTGCATCCACCTGAATGCTGGGCTCTGCCTGCTCCCACCCCAAACCATGCCTTCATGGCAGTGCAGGTTTTGGCTGCAGGATGATTGTCTCCAGCACCACCGAGCACCAGCCTCACCGATATACAGCACATGTCAAGGTGGCTTCTTGAACAAAGTTTTATTCTTTTTTTCTTTTGCACTATAGTAATTCTTTTATTTCATCAGAAAATCAATGTATCTTTCCAGTTAGAAGTCCTGGCTTGAATCGTCATGTCCCTTAAATCATCTTTCCATGGTTTAAGGGGAGGCAAAATCCCTCTCTGGTGCCAGCTGCTGTGACCACCTTCCCAGGAGAACCCCCACCACAGAATGGTGGCATAGATGGCACAGGGTACAAGAGTGATGAGCCCCCATCCGCTGCCTCTTTGCCCTCCTCATGCCACCAGCACCCCAGCCACCTCACAGATCACCTTCTGCCCCAGTTCATGATGGCAGCTCTGCCAGGATCAGCTCCTCCTCCTTCCTCACACCCTGCGCCAGTGGTGGGATTGGTGCTGGCGGGACCTCAGCTCCTGGAGGGCGTCTGGAAGAGCAGCCCTGCGCCAGCCCTGTGCCACCGAAACCCTGCAGCATCCTTTGTACTTGCAAACGGGGCAAACTTGGTGGGGAAATCACTTGAGTGCAGCAATCATGGCACGCTGGGAAGACATTTCCAGCCCTGCTCGTGGGAACACAGCGGCACCTGCATGCTAATCCAGCCAGATGTTATTAAAGCCTTGATCAAATTACACATAGAGAGCTTTTAAGTTCTCCCTTTGGATTTATGCAGAAGAAATTCTTCAGAGAGAGTCAGCTAATTGATGGGTTACTTTTAAAGAATTTTGGCAGTTTGCTTAGTTGGACCATCAGTGCTAGGGAGGTGCTATCCCTGCGCCCAGCCAGGGATAGCTGGTGGGATGCTTACAGGGTCCACATATTTCCCTAATGCTTTATGGACTTGGCTGAAATACCAGGAGGACATGGAAAGCCCCAGAAATGATGCTTTAAAATCCTGTACTGAAGGCTTTTCCCTCCTTCCCACTTTCAGATTCATTTATTTAATTTCCTCCCTTGAAATAAAGACTAATGTCACTGAATCCAGAAGCACAGCTCTTCTGTCTCACCTCGCAAGGAAAGAAAATAGCCTTGCTCCCCTTTTAACATTAATGCATGAAAAATCCCCTGGCGAAATCTCCATTTATCAAACCATATTGAAAGGCACACAACAGAGGAGCTTCTTGCCCTGCCACCTTTTACCTTGTACCTCTGTTTGTGTTATCAAGCGGTGTGATTAAGAAGATTGTTTTTATTTTTAAGTGATGGAAGGTTTACAGCAAGGGAAGGCAAGAAAGGACATGAGTACAGCTGTGCATTGAAATCAGAGTGTTTCCTAACGATTAAGACAGAGACACCAAGTTTGCAGCACAAGGTGGTTTTCAGCACGATGTGTTGTGTGCCCTGTGTGCCCAAGGGGTGATAAGAACCTGCTAGGGGTGGAGCATTCGAGCTGGGTCCTGGTGATGCCAACAGGTCAGTCATCAGCTGTCCTGACTGTGGGGAAATGCCCCATTGCTTATATCAACCAATAACAGAATTACGTTGATACTTTTCGCCGACCTCAGCACGATCTTTCAAACAGTTATGATAGAATTAATAGAGAAGTCAAATAACCTGAAGGAGTGATAACATTTTAAAGTAATTATTTGCTACAAATGAACACAAATGGTTTCAAGATATAATGCATTAATTCCAGCAGTGGGGAAATTCATCCTAATCAGAGGTGTGCTGGGGGTGCGGCACATCCGTCAGGGTGCTCAGCTCCGAGACCAGCCTGAAACCCTTTATCAGCTGTAAATCCAAATTTTCTTTCCTCCCATATAAACTCCTCTTGGCTTTTACTTTTGGGTAACACGCACCCATGGTGAGCTTTCCCTTTTTGTCCCTTAACTGCTCCACTTGGTTCCACTTAATCCTGCAGGAGGTACAGCAGCAAGGACACAGCCCAGCCACCAGGCTCATCTGATCTAAAGTAACTTGCATGTAAAATTTGTAGCAGAGCATTTTGATGCTGGCCTCCCTCTGCCAGCAGCCAAATTCACCGAAAAAAGGGGATGAGCCCAGCCATCTACAATGATCCCAATGGCACTGGGAGGGATCTGCTCCCCAGCCCTCCCAGCTAAACCCCATCACTTGGCCAAACAGGGACCATGCCTCAGATCCATTGTCAGGCAAGCATTTTGTGGGCATAATGCAGTTTCTTCCACTGAATTCTGATTTATTTCTGGGACGTAAAATTCTACCCGTGCCTCACGTCATGTGGCAGCCATAGGAGCAGACCTGCCAAAGTCATCTTTGTGGATAACAGGAGTTTAGAAATAACAGGGAGCTTTTATCCAGAGCAAACCCTTTGTCATAAAACTTCAGAAAACAGATTTCTTTTTCAATGGGTCCCCTGGCACCTAAAAAATAAGTGTCTGAGGATTCATGCAGTAGTAAAAGTCGATAAAAATATTTGAAGCAAATGGGCTATTGAGGAATTATGCGTGGAAATGAATAGATGGATTCTTCTGCAAATCTCTTCATAGAGGTGCCCTGATATAATGAAGATGCAATAGATGCATTAGTAAAAGTCCTCTTTTTAATAACTGCTATACCTTATGGTTTTTCTAAAGAGACAGTTTACCAGATGTAAAATCCACTTAAAGATTTTTATCTAGAAAGGAGGCTGCAGTTGTTCAGTGGGAAGGAGCTAGTTTAGATCTTCATCCCTTCCCTAGGGTGGGGAATGCCATACCTGTCTGTGTAATACTCGAGAGCAGTAAATGCCTTCCTCCTGGGAATAGTTGGTCACGGTCAACTTTGTGGTAGAAAAATGCAAGGAGAAAAACACAACTTAGGGAAATACAGCGGTTCCTGGCCAGGGCAATGCCAGACATCACCCCCATGGAAGAGCCGATGGCCAGAAAATGCAGCAGACCAACCCCTTGCTGTCCCAGAGACTGGGCTTGCTCCGTGGAAGTGCCTATGGCTTCCCTGGGACCCCCAGTCCTGGAAGCGATGGCTGCACCCTCCCCATCACCCATGTCCAAGTCAACCGCCTAAATAAGGTCCCAGTATGTGGCACTTGTTCTGCAGCTTGAAATGTGCTGACCAGCCCTCACGGGGAGTTTTTCACCCACCTGCTGAAGAACACGAGCCGAGTTAGTTTTACGCTGGTGCCATAGCGCCGAGCTTTGCTGCGAAACATTGAGCCCTGCTTTAATTACTATCAATTTTCATTTTTCCAAGGAAATGCTGGGCCTCTCTCAACCCCCCACCGCTCACTCCAGAGACCTCAGAAAGATTTTGGCTGAGCAAGCATTTCTCTTGCAAATCTAAATATTTATGCTACAGCTGTATAAACAGCCAAAACTCAAAGGGAGTTTATTTTTAGCATTCTTGAATTGCAGTGAGGGATTAAGATGGACAAGTTGTGCAAATTTTGACGTCTTCTTCTGCTGTTCATTGCACATCGTTGCTAATGGGATCAGGCCCCTCAGACTCCTTTCTAAAGGTATTTTGCTCTTAATATTTATACGGTGAATCCAGATGGGTAGGAATTAGATGGTTGTTACTTTATGTTGCATCATCTATCTGGATGCCAAATGTACATATGCTTGAATGTGGTGGTTTAAAATCATACAATATTAAAAAGAAAACCAAAACCAAACAAAAAATAAACAAACAAACAAAAAAACGAACAGTTGTTAAAACATGATATTCAAGAGGGAAAAATGTTATTCCTTAGTGTATATCCAAAGAACATGTTACCAATCTTGGCAGGACCCTCCACAGACTCTTCTCACAGATTAATGATTAACTCAGCTTTGAAGAAGCAGGAGTTTACTTTATGAGAGCTGACCTAGAGGTTATGTTATCTGTAACTTGCTGCTTAAAAGCTGTGTGGGAGCATGTACATGCCTGCTAATGTATTGAAGCAATTGCAGACCCCCTCCCTGATACTGGCTGAGGTCTGTGGGCATGGAAAATCACAGAACATAGAATCACAAATCATCTAGTTCCAACACCTCTGCCATGGGCAGGGACACCTTCCACTAGACCGAAGCCCCGTCCGACCTGGCCTTGAGCACTGCCGGGGGTGGGGCAGCCACAGCTTCTCTGGGCGAAATGTTCCAGTGCCTCACCATGCTCACAGTAAGGAACTTACTCCTTGTATCTAATCTAAATCTACCCTCTTTCAGTTTAAAGCCATTCCCCCTTGTGCTATCTTAGAATCATAGAATGGTTTGGGTTGGAAAGGACCTTAAGATCATCTTGTTCCGACCGCCTGCATGGGCAGGGACACCACACACTAAACCATGTTTCCCTACCTATCAGTGTTGCTCTCAGACTAAGGCCAAAACACAGCACTGTACCAGCTGCTAACAAGGAGAAAAACAACTGTTACAACTGAACCCAGGACACCCTCAAATCTATGCCTCTCCAGTTTAGAGACAAGGATGTAATGCAGGACATTGCCAAATGCTTTGCGCAAGTCCAGGTAGATGACATCAGTCACTCTTCCCTTACCCACCAATGCTGTAACCCCATCACAGAAGGCCACCGATTTTGTCAGGCATGATTTACCCTTAGTGAAGCCATGTTGGCTGTCACCAACCACCTCCTTAGTTTCCATATGCCTTAGCATAGTTTCCAGGAGGATCTGCTCCATGATCTTGCCGGGCACCAAGGTGAGACTATCTGGCCTGTAGTTCCCTGGGTCTTCCATTTTTCCCTTTTTAAAGATGGGGGTTATGTTTCCCCTGTTCTAGTCAGCGGGAACTTCAGACTTCTACAACTTCTCAAACATGATGGATAGGGGCATAGCCACTTCATCTGCCAGCTCCCTCCGGACCCACGGGTGCATCTTGTCAGGTCCAATGGATTTGTGCACCTTCAGGTTCGTTAGATGTTCTCAAACCTGATCTTCTCCTGCAGCGCACAGTTCTTTGTTCTCCCGGTCCCTGCCTTCGCTTTCTGCAACTTGGGTGGTGTGGCTGGAGCTCTTGCTGGTGAAGACCAAGGCAAAAAAGTCATTGAGTACCTAAATATGGTTTTTAAGTTTGTATGCGTGCAGCGCCTCTGCAGGGTCACTCCCAACTATGGCCAGCTGCCTGCAGACATCACTAATGCTGGGAGAAAGCCTGAGGAGTTGGGAATTGCGGGGATGAGCAGCCTGAGTTTAATTAGTTCAAAATAAATGGAGAAAACAAAATAATTGTTTTTTTTCCTCTGGTCATAGTGAGGAAAGCTGCAGCTTGCTTTTGGAACTGTCACACCAACCCAGGCCAGTCTACAGCCTTCGGCTTGCCTTTGGCAGGGTTTTAACTCTATTTGGGCTTCATCTGGGCAGTGAAAATGGCGTGGTCTAAGCCAGCCTCAGCCCTGGGGCAGCAGGGAAGGACCCCAGGGCTGTGTCCTAAACCCCACCACCACTGCTGTATTCTGGGGTGAGCGCCCACACCTCGCTGGGTGTTTGGTGATATCTGAGCAGCTCCACAGGGTGGGGGATGCAGATGCCCAGCGATGGGTGTTCCCTAAATGAAAACTTCTCTCCTGAGCAGCAATGCTGCTGCTGGCACGTAGGGATTGATTCCTGTAATTGACAGCATGCTGGCATGTCCAGGAGTAGCACGGTGCCGGAGCCCTGGGCCCACTGGGGCAATGTGAGTGCTGTTCTGCTTGTGGGGGCTACCCTGCAAGGAGCTGCCACAGGAGCATCCCTGCCCAGCCAGGCACCTAGACCCTCCATGGGTTCGTGGCACAGGACCCACCTCAGAGCACAGTTCAGCTGTGGAGGAGCCCATCACAATGAAACGGGGGGGCAGCTCCTCTGGAAAAACCTTCAATAGAGGAAAAGCAATGGAAAACCTCCCAGAAAAGCTGCTGTTTTGGGAGGGTAGAATTCACCCAAGCAGAAAAACATGAAGATCAAACCACCAGGTGGGCAGGGGCACAGGCATCAGTCCTCAAAAGCAGTTTCTGCCCAGCTTTCACTATCGCGGGGCCTCAGTCACCTTCAACAGGGGCAGTTCATCAGGATACCCCAGCACCAGCTCCATGCACGTGCTCGAGCCTTTTGGCAAATTTGATCAAAACGAGACACGTGCTCTCAGCACTGCGCAGGAACAGAGCTTATGTTTCAAGCCAGGGAGGCCTTGTACTCTCGGGGGTTTGTCTGACACAGTTGATATTAGGCAAACAATTTCTAATAGGGTAAAGTTCCCAGGAAGATGGGATTTAATATTTGAGGTGAAAAAGGAAAGGTGGGGATTGGGGACTCCATTTTCTCCTGGTTTTCACCAGGGAGGTTATCACAGTTTGCAAAGCGCTGCCGGGGGAAGAAAGATTGAAACCAGCTCCTTATGCTCTGCCACCTAATTAATTTTAAGCACTTTACAGTAAAACACAATTTGGCCCCACTTCTACAAATGAGAAGACAGAGCAGTGAAAACGCCCGCCTCACCAGCCATGTTGTGCACCCCAAACGTGCTGCAGCCAGACATGGGAGCTTTTCCACCTGAATATTAAACAAGGAATGGAAGGTAATTCAAGCCTCCTAAAATTAAAAGTCTAAATCCATTTACATTTACAAACCCTGTAATTAAATAATAAACCAAAATATTACAGCTTGTGCTCTAAATGTGAATTCAAGAGCATATGTCTAAAATTACATTTCAGCCCCTTATTTGTTTAGCCTGCTGCTGTCCCTGCTTGCAGGAAGGAAAAAATTGCATGGAGAGGAAGGAATGAAATCCCCAAGTCCCAGAGCCACGGCGAGTCCCTTCTGCTTTAGTCTGGGCAGGCTCAGCCAGGCTTTTACTCCAAAAGCTCTTGAGGCACCTGCAGTAGCACAAGCATCTTCCATCCCACGGGCAAGTGAGCAAGCACCTGACCCCATCCCATATGGGCCCAACCTGCTTCTGCGAAAACCCTGTGCCAGAGCCCATCCCCACCCTGTGACCTGTCCTGAGGTGACTGCTCGGAGATATTCGTTCTGCCCCAACACACAGGCTCTCACATGACAAAGTGTGACAAAGGCATGGGCGCTCATCCCTTCAGCAGTGGCTCCTCTCTGTGGGGCAATGCTGGGGCTTGAGGCACCTTGGCTGCTCCCAGTGGCCTCTGCCCTGCTGCCTTTGAGCACAGTGACAGCAGGACAGATGCCACACATCTGCTGTTTTATTTGTAATCTCAGCTAAGAAATGAAGGGAGAGGGAAGTGGAACAAAAGCAGTAGGTAACACACAGCTGCTGTGCTTTACATTTCCCATGGCGACAAAAACAGATCGCCCTGCGTGCAGTGCAGCCATGTCTGGGGAGAGAGAGGGGCTGGGGAGGTTGTTCTGCTGTGGGGGATTTTTTACTGGACTATTTATTTCCTCTTGGGGTGTCCTCTGTCTGCTCAGCCCAAAGCACAGCCCCATGCTGGCACTGCCAAGGGTCCCACCAGTCACTTAGCAAGGGCTTGTGGCAGGGCCAGCGTGCAAATGGCTTCAGGAACTTTCTCGGTTCACTCGTCATCTCAAGGTCAGTTACTGCTTTATGAACGTTTAAAGGCCTCGTGCCTGATGCAGCACAGTTTTCCCCCAGCATGGCAGGGAGGAGACACCAGTTCATCTCAGTGACATGCTGGAACCAGCAGCATGGCTGCACCTGATTATGGGTCTGGTGGCAGCTGCCCCCCACCTCATCCCCTCCTCTTCAACCCCAGGGGAAAGACAATGTGCCCAAGACCTTCATCTCCCCATGGCAGGGGCACCTACACTCATCTGTGACTCCTTCCCCTGTGGCTCTTTCCCCTTTTTCTTTTCTCTTTCATCCCACTGCACCGCTGAAGCAGCACAGGCAGCCTCTGCTGTTCAGAGCTTCTTCATTTCTCTCTGCGTTTTAAGCTCTGTAAGGCAGAGCCCAGCGCCTTTAAAACCGCATACATCAGTTATTGCCACAGGGTTTTCATCCTACGCAAGGGCGCAATAGGCAATGCAAATAGCACAAACAAAATGTTTGATATTTAATGATCCTACTCTGGATGGGGAAGATGTGCTCTTGAACAGAAGTCGCTTTCTCAAGCTGGTGCAATGCAGAAGGACCCCTGTCTTTCATGACTAATTGAGCCCTAATGATTTTCCTTTATCATCCAAAATGAAAACAAAAGATTTAAGGGATAGTTCAGTTCACTGTGATGCTGTGGGTCTTTCTATTAATTTATTATTCCCCATGTTAAAAGCTGTGCTTTGACTCGTCCTGCACCCACTTCTCTTTGGTATTGCTGCTGCTTTTGTAGTTCTGTCCCTTTGCCTCTGACAACCTGAAAACAGCTTCTGTGGCTCACGCAGCCTCTGCCAGGAGCAAAGGCACCTGGACCATGCCCATTTTCCACATCATCCTCCAAAAACTTGGATTTGGGCATTTCAAACCAAGTGTGAATTCCCAGAGTCACACGGGCAGGCACTGTGCTGGGAGGGAGGCATGGGCACATGGCTGGCTCCACGGCAAGGGGGAACAAGCTCACTCCCAGCTTCCATGCCAGAAATGCCAGAAAGGACCAGGGCAGAGCAGATCTTAAAGCAGTAACTCTTCATTCTCTGCAGCCGGAAGGCAATAATTTGGGATGAGATGCTTGCTTGCCCTGACTCCCTAGAAGCAAAGCCTACTGCCCCCTTCCCCAGCACACTCACTCCCTCATCATCAGCAGGGTGCATATTTAACAGAGAGAAGAAAAGGAAGACTTGTTTTTCCCAGGAAAACACCCATGGCACTGTGTGCTGCTTTCAAGCAGAGGCACTGATGTAAGGGGAAGATGGGGCTGAAGGTAATCTTGCAGCCAAATAATTCTGCAGATGGCAATGGCTCAAATCACTGTACAGCTCTTTGGGGCCATTTGCTGTAATTAAGGCTGGGCTCCAAGATGCCACTGCAGCCCCAGGACATGTTTCCAAATTGCTGCTCTTTTGCAAAGCCTCCTCCAGAGCTGTCCTTGAGACATCACCGCAGGGGTTAATTGGAATCGACAGGAAAATTGGCCTCTGGAGGGAGAAATGTGGATGCCGGCTGTATGTGAGCTAGTGGGAATGGAGCTGCACTGCTGCAGGGGCCTCGATGTCCCCTTGCACGGTAGCAGTGGGTAACAGCACCCACGAGAGCAGCGGCTCCATATCCAGCCTAATCCCACTGCCTTCGCCCCAGCAGCCAGACTCCAGCATGGAAACCCCATGGGCATCAGTGCTGCTGCCGAGTGCATGCAGTTCCCCTGTGCCCATAGGAAAGGCTGAGGATGGATTTGATCCTTGCAGCTGCCACCTCTCTGACTTCAGTGTAGGCACTCAGCTCAGTGCTGGGGTGCTGGTGGGATCTCCAGGGGGGATAAAAGCAGAGCTGGAGCCTGGCCACAGGGTGCTGAAACACACAGGCTGGGTGTTGTGAGGAGCACAGGCACCCTCTGCCCTCCGTGCCCCTGAGCGATGCACCAGCTGTGGTGTGGAGTTGCAGACTCACATCATTTTTCTAAGTATTCTTCATCTCCTTCAATGCCATTAATCACACTATTTCAATTAATGGACCTGAACCATTGAGCAGACCTGTCCTGCACTAATATGTTATTAATTGGGTCAGGTTGGATGGCAGCAATATTGAGTGCCATGCAGCTCTGAGCTTTCATCTTCTGCTCCAGGCTCATTTAATTTATCTAATCGCCTCCCCACTGCCACAGGGGCCCCTTTTGCTTTTTCCCTCTTCACCCACCTCCAAGGTAATCAGATACATCTTCTGCATTGTCTGGTATCAACTACACACTGAAGAGAGTCATATCTAATTTACAGTACTCTCCCAAGAAAAATCAATGATTGTTTACATTACTATCCTACAATCCCTATTTTAAAGTAATTCATGGCAGGGCCACTGCTATTAATTTTATTAGTGGGCAGATATTATTCTGCTCCATTGATCCCAAGTTGATGCAATTACCAGTTACGAAGCTAGCACTGTATGTCTGAAAATTTCAATTCTGTTTGCAAACTGAAGCTGTATGTTAAAAATGTGCCAAGCCAGATGCTGGTGGTGAAAACTGGGGGAAAACTGATTCAAACAAACAAGGAACTGCCCAAATTTTATATCCTATTAAAGCAGAGGTACTGCTATCAGCCTGGACCCCAGCCATTCCTGAATGCCCAGTGCCAAAGGGAGAGACGTACTCAAATACTCTCTTCAAGCCTCCCGGGTCCTACAATTCATAGAAAACTGTGGATTATCAGTTAACTGAAACATCCACTGATGTGAATGAGAAATTTTACAGATGAAACTAAGTTTGGCCCTATCTGTATAGAAAATAAGCCAAAATCCAGGACACGTCCATGTCCAGCTGAGTGCGCATTCCACTCTGTTTCCAGAGGATGAATTTCACCCAGGGGCCTCAGATCTCCTTTTCCTCTTTTCCATGTACAAAAATTAGAAGTAGAGCAGTGTGGGAAAACCGAGACACAATGGTGCAAATCACCTGGGTGTCAAACATCTCCAGGAAATCCAACAGCTTTGGAGGTGTGAGGGGTCCTGCGGGGCTGGAGCGTACAGGAATCCCCATCAATGAGGTCCATCCCATTAAGAGGCCATGTGACTCCCAAGGCACAAACCCTTCATTTTAGCCAGCAGAAATTAAAAAATGCAGCTTAAATTAAAAATAAGGGCTCACCCTTAGGTAGCTTGAAAAAAACATTAGCTCAACCACATCCTTTTGATCACGGACAGAAATGCACTTTGTGTGCTTTTGCATGTCAATAAAAACCTGCCACTCAAGGAACGGGATAAAAGAAAGAAAAGAAAGACAGTTTCTGCCCCAGCTGAGACCTGAGACTCTGGCTCCAGAGTGCCCCCAGAAGAACTGATTCCTGGCAAGTAGCAATGCTCTGGAGAGGTTGATTGATTTATAGGACCTACTGCTTTCAGCTAAGATGGCTGTTTGACATTATAAACCAGCAGCTTCGTTTCTCATGCCAAACAAATAAATGAAGAAATAAATGTTTCTCTCCATGACTGAGAGATGTTCTGCAGCTGAGAAGCTGCATGGTGCTATGAGGGGGTCTGTGCTGAGGGCTTGGTGAGCTGCCCCTCAGCCAGGAGGATGTGGGAGCAGAATCCATGCCTTTTGGCTGTGACACTCCTCACTGCCTACCTCCTGGTCCCTGCTCCTGGCAGGCTCAGCTACTGAGATTCATTTTAGGGGCAGCGGTGGGAGCATGCCTAAGTGCCCCTGGCACCCCTTATTGGGGTAGGAGTGTTGCACATACCTCCCCTCAATGGGGTGCTTGGGGGATGGAGGAGTGGGCACAGCAACTTCCCAGCCCCAGTGGTTCTTACCCTCATCATGAACAAAGGTGTTCTCAGGGTGGTGCTAAAATAGAAGTTCAGATTCATGAGAATTTTTGCTATTGAAAAGGATGATTTTAGCATTTCCCCTTCCTTGTACTTTTTAAACCATGTAAGTATGTCCATGTAGGCTTTTTTAACCCTTGTGGAGAGTGGAGGACTGGGGTTGAAGCCTGCTCTTCCTGTGGGAACTGGGCTGTGAGCCGCTGGAACAGAATGACCTGTTTGCTGGAGAGGTTTTTGGAGCCCAGAGCACTGACCAAGCTTGTAAACAGCTCTCTCTAGGCAGACCAGAAGCACATTAGCCCAGTGCCTTTCCCAGTGCTTGACACCCTTCACCAGGGGGTATATTATACGCGAAGCCCTCCCCTGCCTTTCCATCAAGATAGCTGAGTCCCTCATTGGAAACTGCGATAGAGTTTGTCTCATCAGCATATCAGGATCTGTTTTATTTTATCTGCCCACAAAAGCCTGCATGCAGGGATAGATCAGATTAACATGGCTGATGAAAAAATCCTGCTCTTTATCCTCTCTGGCAGCAGCAACCCTTTATCAACAGTCTGAAGACAAAGTTTGCTCAGCCATAAGTTTTCTGCCTTGGGGGTTGATTTTTATTTTTTTCCAGTAGAAGCGTGCTTTTTCTTCAAGAAAAATCAAAACATTTTGATGGAAGATTTTTCAGCCATCCTTATGCATTAGACGTGGTGGCAGACAGGCCTGGCACATCAACATCTGCTCCTTCTCACTAGATTAAATTTAATATCTGGTGTATGAGCACTAACTCTCCCTTAGAGCTCCACCGGAGCCAGCTCAATGAGACATACCTGGCTTGGAGAGAAGAAAATAGCTCCTTTTCTGAGAGTTTCCAAGTGCTTTTCCAGAGTGACCCTCTCATCGTTTTATCCCCTTTTACAAAGCTAACTTCATAATGCCCTCCAATGAGGCTTTCGGGAGGACAGTGTTATAAATTGCAGCTCAGTGAATCTGCCACTCACTGCTGCTAATATACTGCATTTATCCTCGCTGCTGCAGAGGCTGTGGCAGTGAAAGGAGGAGAGAAGGAGAAAAGTAATTACTTCCCGCTCAGCTTGTCACCAAATCCCTTCATCAGCTCTCTCACGTCTTTCTCAGCTGTGTTAGTGACTCATCACACTTTGCCAGGGCTGGATTCGGTGGCACTGGTGTTAATGGGGAGTGAGGATGGGGAAGGGGTTGGGTACCACAGGTGCTGGGAGCCCCCTTGGTGCCCAGCATGCCCCAAGCTGTCCTGCTTGCATGCACCAACTCCCATCAGCCTGAATGGCTGCTTGAATGCCATTAAGATCTCCTAATCATGATGTGGGCTTATTTCAGACAGGAATTGTTATCCCAAAAGCACACCAGTGTAGAGTGAGGGAAGAGGAGGTCTCCTCTCCATTTTTTGGAAGTTTTTTGTTTAAATATCATTCAATGTTTACAGATATGAGAGAGCCCAGTGTTGAAGTTGCTGTCTCCCGGAGAGGGCTCATACTCCACATCCTTGTTCAGTGATGTGGATCAGACAGGCATTGAGTTAAAAGTCCTGCAAGGTCAAATAAAAGACAATCAGCAAGGGCCATTTTCCTCAGGGCAATTGGTAGGCATGGGGACCAGTGGTGATGCAGTGAAGGTATCTCACTTAACTAGCCTGGCACTGCCATCATTGGGGTGTCACACACTGAAACCAACGTGCCATGTGATAAATTCGATGCACTTCACACCGAAATTGATGCATCACCTTTGGAATCAAATTTATCACCTCTTCCATCACACTCCATATACTGAATCGGAGTCACCACCTACTGAATTAAAAACTTCACATGTAGTTCACATCACATCATAAATCAGGCCAAAATGGAATTAAATGCATTGTATGCTGAGAACTCATTCATAACCCTATAAATTAAACATGGGACAAGCCTCTTAGGCTGGATGTGCCCAGATATAGCCCACAGAGTCCACTGGGGAAAACATGACACCACTGAAGTCACTGAGGGCTTGGCCATTAATTTCAGTTGTTTTTTTCAGTGCCAGGATCTACTGTGTACCAGGGTCTAGCTCTGTCCTGGACCAGCCCAAAACTTGGGTCCCCAGCAAAGTCTGCTTTAGTGACTCCTGCTG
>NW_009912287.1:60430-113590 GCF_000696875.1 Nestor notabilis
TGGAGGTTTAGGCAGGAGCCTGGAGGAGAGAAATAAATTGGACTCCAGCTCTGCTCCTGCATGGGGGAATGGCAGCAAGAGGCTGAGAGGGCACTGTGCTCCTTGCTGGCAGCTACCACACAGCGTGGCACATGCACATCACCTCTCATCTTCAAAGGACCATGCTCTATGAAGGGCCAGGCTCAAAGTCCCAAATCCTTGTTACTGGAGGGGAGGAGTCTTCTCTTAAGCCCTCAGCAGGGCTGCACAGGACAGGGCTGGAGGTTCTGCTGAGTGCCTGACACCCTTTTTGCAGTCTTTGGACTTCAAGGCAACAGGAGGAAAGAAAACAGGCTCAGGGATCCATGTGGTGCCAGAGCATCGCGAAGTTGAGCCCTCGGCAGCAGGCATTCCTCCATGACAGATGGGAAACTGAACACAGCAATGGGTACTGGACGCCCAAGGCCCAAGATAGAGACTGGGGCAAAGATAAGACTTCAGAAATTCTTATATAAACCTATGATACTATTTTCTCCTTTTCATTATCTACATTAATTTTGGCTTTTCTGACAGCACCTCCCTGTGCACTTTCACAGCACAAGAACCCTATTCCTGTCCTATTCCTGTTCCCCAGGGAAATGTGGGACAAACTTCCAGCTCATCTGAAACACAAGGCAGTCAGATACATCCTTGGATCTAATCCACAGTCTTTCCTTTTATTTTCCTATTCATCTGGTCCTCTCAAAATCTGCTCAGGAGCAATTAGAGCCTGTCAGCTAGAAGCTGATGCAACTTCTATTTAATTAGCCTAGCAGCCAATAAAGATCTCGTTCATCAGTATCTTATGGAAGGTGTGGTTGATGGGGGGAGATTTGTCATTTCTTCCCTACATCCAGATGGCTGTGGAGCATCTATCAGTACTCAGTCACATGCATGGACTCATGTGCACATCTGAGGAGACAGGCCAGCTGGGAGACATCCGTCCGGAAAGCAGTTACAGGAGAAAATGGTGCAAGACTGTCCCAGATGCTCTGATAGCAAGTCCCATTGGTAACTTATTCTCCAGAATGACTTGCAGCAAGTGACCCAGGTGGGATGAGCAACTTTCACAGAATCATCCAATTATAGAATCAACTAGGTTGGAAACGACCTTTGAGATCATCAAGTCCAACCATTACCCCAGGACTGCCAAGACCACCACTAAAACATGTCACTGAGGTCCTCATCTACACAGTTTTTGAACACTTCCAAGGGTGGTGATTTGATCGCTTCCCTGGGCAGCCTGTTCCAATGACTGATTACCCTCTCTGGGAAGAATTTTTTCCTAATATCCAGTCTAAACCTCCCCTGGAGCAGCTTGAGGCCCTTACCTCTTGTCCTATCACCTGGTACCTGGGAGAAGAAACCAACCGCCACCTTTCTCCATCCTCCTTTCGGGTAGTCGTAGAGAGCGATAAGGTGTCCCCCTCCCCCGAGCTTTCTCTTCTCCAGACTGAACAATCCCAGTTGTCTCAGCCATTCCTCATCAGACTTGAGCTCCAGACCCTTCACCTTCACCAGCTCCATTGCCCTTTTCTGGACCAGCTCCAGCACCTCAATGTCTCTCTTGTAGTGAGGGGCCCAGAATTGAACACACTATTCGAGGTGCAGCCTCCATAGTGCTGAGTACAGGGGGATGATCACTTCCCTGGCCCTGCTGGCCACACTTTCTGATACAAGTCAGGATGCTGTTGGCCTTTGGAGTCCTTTGGAGGACTTTGTCTCTTCTGACCCATTTCTATGCCCTTCCCAGCAACAGCAAAGGGCAGAGATTTGGAAGGAGGGCCAAACACCAGCAGGATGATTTGAGAGAGGCTTGAAGAAGTATGGGTTTTGCCCCATACCTGCTGCCTTTGTCATTGGAGGGCATGAAAGCTCCTCTCACTGCAATGCCACACTAAGAATAAACGCATTAGAGATGGCAAAGCATGAGAGGGGAAATTAATACCCAGACTGATGGATCTCAGCAAAGTTTTGGGGTGTTCAACATGCCAGAGAAAGTCTTTGGGGAGACACCCTCTTGCCTAAAAGCTTCTCCTTACACTGACTGTCAGGGTATTAAATACTTGCCTGCCATTCTCCTGCCAGACCACCAAAGCAGGATGCATTTCGGTTGGGCTTTTCCCAGAGACTGGGTAGGGTGGCCAGGAGGATTGGAGGGAACGTAAATCTGTACCCACAAAGTCACTGTGCTGTCTTTGTGTCGTGAAAAGGGGGTTTCACCAGCTCAGACCTGCAGGAGTGGGTCCCTGTGGGAATTGCTTGCCAGCAGTGTTTGCAGCCTCACCATCACAATTCATTGAATTGTGAAAAAAAAAATCAGTTATCACAGTACAGTTCATAGATTACAAACATGAGTGATGGTAACTTCATCATTAATGATTATGAGACAGCAGCTTAATAGTCTGGTTCCTTGTGGCTGGTTTGATTTGTAATACACAGCAGTTGGTGTAAGCAAACAGGTAATTGGAGCCAGTTTACCCTTGGTGTGTCCAGCTGGTAGCTGCACTTCAAAAACTTGCATATTTGTTTTTTCTCAAAACATTAACCCCCATCAGCAGAAGATGGAGCATGGGCCTGCAAATGGAACCACATCAAAAGCTGAATGATACTTGGGGACCAAATGACCAGCAGCTTCTTCCTGAATGTAGCTGTGGTCAGCAAATCCCTCCAGCATCCATTCACAGAGAAAATGCCTGTGCTCAGCTCAGGGGTTTGAGCCACCTGGCTCTTCAGTAGTTATTAACAGGAAAATCATAGCTGGCATACTACTGTGATTGATGCTGCATCAATCAACTGGAAAAGTGTTAAGCAAGCCTTAAAAAGAAGTGAGATGAAGGCTCAAATACCAGGCTAAGATGTCCATATAATGGGGATTACTTCGGGATTGAAAACAGATGTGCAGACAGGCTGAAATACACAGCTGTGCCCTCTCCCTGCTGCTCCATGCTGGCCACCCCTAGTTCCAAGGGAAGTGAGTAATGAGTGCTTACATTGCAAATGGGGATAGGCGATTAGCAGAGGGCACATACGGACTGTATTCAGCATGAGTTTGTGGTTTTACTGCTTATCAAATAAAAATAAATGGAGAAACATTCTCTATTGACACATTATTTCAAGCCAAGCTGTGGTTCCTGCCTGCTTTTGTTCTGTTCGATCAAGTCTTGTTTGATTTGGCTCATTTTTGCTTCAGACCAATGTGATACACTACGCTCAGAGTTGCCAACGTTAGTCATTTTTGCTGGTGTGACGTTTGGTATTCCAGAACTCCTGGGGGGGCTCCCCTTTTAAGGAGAGTCTCAGATTTTCTTGCATTAAAATAAAAAATTTGCAGCCAGGCCACTGGTGGAGAAACTTGCATGCAGTGTCCAGCTTCCCAAACCCAAAAGGCAACCAACCAACCAACGAACCAACCAACCTCCACAAAAAACAACCAATCAAACAAACCCCCCTCAAATGCGTTATCTTTTAATCATCTGTGATTTTCAAACACTGTTCCCTTGGGGATTTTTCTGCTTAACAAAAGGTGATTTTACTTGAGAACAAATTCACTTCTCATCTCCAAAGCCTGGCTTGCACTCTAGTCAATTCCTGTATTGTGTATGCAAAGCCCATGGTCAGAAACCACAGGGTAGAAATGGCCAAGTGCCCAGCACGTGTTCCAAAGGGGTGCTTCATGTGTTTGTGGAGTCTCTGTTCTAGTGCTGTTTTCCCCAAGAAGATGTCCTGATCCCCCTGAGGGATGCGTCAGGATTTCCCATAGGGTGTAGCACCCTCCTTGCTTCACCTGCAGCCACCTAGACCAGAAACAACCTTCGCAGGCAGACACTGGTGCTTCAGCCCTTTCCATACCCTTCACCCTCTGCTCAGACCTGGAGCAGGCAGAGAGGAAGCTGTTGCAGAGCATGGGTGTGTTTTACCAGCCCCTGGTACTGAATGTTTCCCAGTGCTGCCTACGGTGCTTTACCAAGGACCAAATCCAAAAGGTTCATCTGGATGACTCTTTTCTATGGAGGCTCCAGGTGGTCTCCTCACTCCCATGCTTGTGCTCAAAGATGACCTGTCTCTTAAAACACTTGTAATCTGAACAGAGCCAGCAAGCTCAGGGTTGGGAGAGAAAAACATCTGCTTTTGCCAGCCCTTCATATTAAGCTTCTATGTTTAAAATGACTACATAAACTAAGATATTAATAACAGGTCTAAGCACTTTACCAGGCAAATCTGATCTCTGCTTAGAAGAATTCGAGGAAATAAAGCTAAAAAATTAGATTCAAGGACCAGATTTAGTTCAAAGTGCCAGTGCTAGTTCTCCTACTGCACTTTGTAAGGTTAGAGAATAAACCTGTTTGCTAGCAAACAATCATCTTAAACAAGATCATCATTAATCCCAAATTCAGCTGTCAAAAAGACTGAGATTGTAAACTAAGAAGGGAACAAGAAAAACCTGGTAATTTATTTGTTAAATATTTGCAAACTGTCATATCAATAATGGATAATAAGAAAATTTTGGCCCTCCAGAGCTGATGCATAACACAAAGCTTTGCTGTATTGCACCTGAACTATTATCTATAGCACATTTATTATTATAATAGATGAAAAACAAGCTTCCTGGCTGACAAACAAGATCAATTTGAGCTCAAGCTATTTGGATGTTTTCTAAATGTTGTAATTAAAATGCAGCATGAATGTTCCTTGGGAAAAGAAAAAAAAAGAAAGAGAGAAGAATAGCCCTACTAGAATTACATACGCCATTCAGCTCTGACTCAGTAACCTGAGAGGAAAATAACAAGCAAAATTGTGTTTGTGTACAGTCAGACATTTCTCATCTTCAGGGCTTGATGCAGAGCCTAAGCTAACAGAGCTTTTCCTACTGGGTCAGGATCCAGCCCCAGGCTTGAGAATTTGATGTAGGCAGTCAGCCCAGACTGCACTGAGTTCCCCGTGCAAGTCAGGATTTGATTAGAGTCCAGCAAAGAAACCCAGCTGAGCATTATCTTGCTGCAAAGAGAGCTGTAGATTATGGGGAAAACAAACCCTAAGCAACTGTAGAAGGAAATAAAGGAGCCACCTTTCTCTCCTTAGGTTTCACACAGGCCTCGGGGACAGAAATGGTCGAGTGACATTCGACCCCTGCCCAGTGTTATCACACACATCAAAAGCTGCAGGAGACAAGCATGACTCTCACCTCCCTCAGCAATTAGAGGCTCAGGGACACTTCCCAGGAGCTGCCTGCCACCCTGCAGAATTGGGCTCTTTTGTTCTGTTAAAGAAGTGACTAGTGAGTTACAGCAATCTTCCGGTACCTCTCTAAATAAATGCATTCTCTTATGTCTTTCAGTCATAAGCCCCACGAGGCTCCTAATACCCACATGTATGATCCAAACTGGCCCATTAGATCAGTTTATCAAAGGGACCTAATTTAATCCTAGTCTTTGATGGAGACAGGAGCGGTCAAAGTCTGCCCTAATGATTTGCTACGTTTACTTAGCTTGCAGATCTGTGGCGTGAAGGGCACTTGACTCCAAGCACAGCATTGATAATGGGAAGCCATGACAAGGAAGACAAAATTGGCAAGGGTTTGACAGCCCGAATCAAGGGAAACCACAGCAGAAACCTGGAACAAGAGTGGAGACTGAAAAGGCAAAATAAACTCCATGATGGGTGTCACAGGTAACATCACAAGACTGGTCAAATAAATTGTTGGTGGCAATAGCTCCCTTCGAGTATCACTACTGCGAAACACCCACCAAGGAGAGAACCAGAGCAGATGAATCCAAGCCCAGAAATGCAGAGCCAGGGGAAAGCATGAGCTAAGTACCAGGGATGGCAGAGCTGCACTGACCTGGCAGCATGTCATCCCCTCCCAGCCAGAGCAGGATGCAGCAGGCATGAGAGGACAACTTTACAAGGAAAAGTGCCTGATCTTCCTGTAACAAGCTGAAAAGGAGCTCAAAACTTTCACAGTTGGGCAAGTTCAGTCTAGGTGCATCTTTTAAAACCACTGGGATGCCTTCTTTTCCTTCTCGGCCCAGTAGGTCAGTGGGCCCTAGGAGGTGTAATATACTGACTGACACCAGCTAAGAAATGCTGAGCAGATGTGAGCAAAAACCCAAAGGCAGGAGCCCAAACCCCAGTCTTCAAGGGACGCTGAACAATTAACAGCATTAGGATTAAAGGCACTGAAAATCAGGTTTTTATGGGAAAGCTAAAAGCCCAACCTTCTTCAGAAAGAAGAGTGGAGCAGTGTTTCACTCTATAGTAAGCGATGGATGTGAACACACTTTAAAAATTGCAAAGAAACACCCAAACCTTTACTAGACAAAAACCAGCTGGTTCTGAAGCACTCAATGGCTTTTAATAGTTTTCAGCTCAAACGGAAGAGGGAACTCAGAGTCTTCATTAAGGAAGCTTGAGGAGTGCTGCAGGCTGTGAGAAATGAAGCACAAGCCCTTTAGTTTTAACCAGCATGTACAAAAGGATGGTGCATAAAAGGACCAATGAAGTCCTCCGGTAGGAATGTAAAGGACCATACTGGCACTGTTACCACAAAGGGATTCTTCATGGCACTATCAAAGTTTCTGTAGAAGACGGATGGACCATCTGCCTGCAAACAGGCAAGGCAATTTATTTGTCTCATACAGAGAATGCAAGTGCTCAGGACAATCTTTGTGTGAAGGAAGGAAAGGAAAACAGTAATATTGGCTCCAAAAGTAGAGCCACAGACAGCAGACAGCAAAGGGTGAACTGCAAACATTACCCAGGCTGGCTAATCCCCACAAAGGGACTACTGGTTAAAAGCACATCAAGTTCTGTATAAAGTGTCAGGAAGCAGAGCTGGCGCTGACAGACCATGAACGGCACACAGGTGGACTGGCCACTGCTGGGACATGGGAGCTGCAGCCTCCAGAGAGGCATCAGAGCATCCACTGGCCTCTGCTGAGCTCAGGACACAGCAGGATCTGGATTGCATGGCCTCACATTGTGGAGAGTGACCGTGACTGACAGCAGCTTGCCTTTTTGAAAGGCAACATCTCCTGGGGTCTTCCGACCATGAACGGCACACAGGTGGACTGGCCACTGCTGGGACATGGGAGCTGCAGCCTCCAGAGAGGCATCAGAGCATCCACTGGCCTCTGCTGAGCTCAGGACACAGCAGGATCTGGATTGCATGGCCTCACATTGTGGAGAGTGACCGTGACTGACAGCAGCTTGCCTTTTTGAAAGGCAACATCTCCTGGGGTCTTCCGAATTAGCACCTTTGAGAGGTTTGTGTCTTTGATAAGGACAGCATGAAGACCTACTTGGAAGAGTGTTTTGATGCACAGGTTAAACAAACAAAGGCTCCAAGCAGATTTGGGTAGAGTCAGACCTCAAAGCAACCAAACTCATTTTCACTCAAACTTCTCTTGTGGGTGGGCATATAACACTGAGGTCTGGGACATGCCAGTTGCTTGATACCTGGTCACTGGGTTGGGAAAGTAGACGAAGAGCAGAAAGTGCCCCACCACAGGCAAGCAGCACCAGCACAGGTACCTCTGCCCAAGCACGCAGCCTACTGCTCTTCAGGCAACAGTTTCAGAAGCTGACGCCTGGCAGCACCACAGTAATAACAGGAGTCTCTCAGCAAAACACTGACACCAGCATTTAAAACATCCCTGTCAAGCCTGAGAAAGCCACAGAGCCAGTCCCACTGACACCAGCAGTCCCTGTGCTGGCACTGCTAGCAGAGGAGCCAGCCCCGTTTCACCACATGGAGTATCCTTACTGCTGGGAGATCTGTTGCAGATGCAGCCCACTGACCACACACTAGTGCTGCAAGGAACATAAGCTGAGTGGCTTTCTCTTACTTCTCTACAGGAGAAAGACTCACAAACTGACTGGTGGGGGAGGGCTTCAGAGCTCCAGCACAAGTGGGAGGCTGGAATGAGCAACCTGACCATAAATAATGTATGAAGAAAAGCCAAATAAAACAGCCTGGGGCCACAGACAGCAGAAACAGATCCCCCATGGCTGGTAATAGCAGCGTTTTGGGCCAGAAGTCCCTGCAGCTTAGCATAACACAACATAAGGGCTGCCTGTGGGAAGCTAACTGGGCACAGGATAGACAGGAGGGACACATAGAGATACTGGATTACCCCAGTACTTACAAACTGATTTGCCTACAGAAGATGCATTGGGCCATACAAGGCTGCAACAAGGAGCCAGAGACAAATCCAACCAGGACAGATGCCTTGTAACCACCCAGATATTGGCTTTGCATGATTTCTGGCCAGACATGGTAGTCCTGTGGGCAAGAAGCTTTTCTGGTTGCAGGGAAGTGGGCAGCATTACCCAGGACAACCTGGGTACAGAAGACATGCTGTTCCTGGCAGCAGGGAGGCTGCATGAGATGAGGAATAAGCAAGGTGCTGATAGCTGGCAAAGTCATCAGGGAGAAGTCTGAGTGACTTCTGGGGAGGGAAGATCAGCATGTGGGACTGAGGGGGCTGACTGCTAGCAAACAGAGTTATTTGGAGCTAACTTGGGAGTCTGCAACAAGAGGAATACCAAACTGCAGCCTGGGAAGGATACATGTCTTCCACAAGTTAGTTCAGCTTCTTTTCCTTACACACATGGGTAGATGGAACAGGACAGGCCAAGCAGACTGAACAACATATGCAATGACAAGAAAATAATCTAAACAGCGATGTTTGCTTGATTTTTGTGCCTTCAGCTTGGCTGCCAGTTGCCACACTGCTGGATTCCAACTGCAGCGCCTCATTGCTCCAACTGAATTGTTACATTCAGAGTTAGGTTTTTAGCTTCTGTAAGCATATTAAAACTTTAATTAAGCCCTAAACCAGTGTTTTAGCAGTTCTGGAGGGAAGATTTTCTATTTATCTTGTTGATTACAGTTCTCAGGTCCTTAGTTTTGGCCTAAATTTAGACCAGTTCTGTCTGAGCTCTGCAGCATATATCATATACCTGCAGGATATATGATAAAATTTCATTAAAAATGAAGAGAGTTGATCAGCTAACAGTGGGAGCCTGGAGCGTGTTTGCTCTGCATCATGGCACTCTTCTGATCTACAGGTACTAGAGGCAGGTTAATCTTGATCTGTTAGTAAAACACATTATGGAAAGACCTTGAGAAGATGCAGCAGCTCCTTGATTCAATACTCAAAAAGAAACTTCATTCCTTGTTGACCACCTGACATGGTGAGGAAGGAGGGATTTTAAGCAAAGCAATTATTTTCTTTCACGTAATTTCTGCAGTGCAGCATGAGCCATTCTCAAGGCAAAATGTTCAATAGTGTCCCCCCTTTTTGTCTTTCTGGGAACCACTCTGCAAGACCTGAATGAGGGTCCCTGCTTTACAAAGCATGTGAACATCTCCAACAAGGAAGTAATGCCATAGTTCATGCTTAGCCAGTTTCACTAGGGATTTTGCGTTTTCTAAATTGCTGGGGAAATCCAGCCCCACAATACCTACTTGTACATGACAGGTTTATCACATGTGTTAACATGAAAGACTAGTGTAAACCCATCTGTCAACATGTAAAACCCTGGCCAGATTTGTCAACATCTGGGGCCAGAAACATCTCTTAAATGCTGTTTTAGAATTGTATCACAATAACAAATGTAGTGATAATGAAATGCAGAGTCTGGTACCATCCAAAATTCAGCAGCTGTGGTATTTGCCACGGAGCTGAACTCTTTTTAAGCTGCTGGTGCTAGAAGGTGTTTCTTGTCGTGAAGCAAAGAAATTCAACAGAGAGAGGACGTAGAAGAGGAGATTATTGCTCTGTGTACGACCCTGGCTTAAACTGCTCATTAACCACCCCTAACTGCAGCTCTCCCTCCCTGTGCTACTCCATCTGTAATACAACTTCAGCTGTGTTTTTCAGTACCAAGGGGAAGCCAAGGTGGTGGCTGCCATGACTGCTGGTGGCATCACAGGGAACACAGTTGCCTCCTCCTCCTCCTCCAGTCACTGCAGACCCAAGGACACAGCTCTGTATGCAGGTTTTGTGATGCTCTGGAACTACAAACCAGTTTTCAAGCCATGGGTGACTAACTCCTGTGATGACCCTTCAGCACCAGTTAGAAGAGCTCTTTTCTGAAAGGTTTGAAGGCATCCACTATTTAATCATCTGAGCTTTCCACTTCTCCCATCTAATTTTCTCTCCAATTAATCTGATGTGAGGAATTTCAGCTGTTCATTGAGGAGTCTGGAAGACCTGGACCAAATAGCCATTTCTTTCCACCCTGCCCATCAGTCTCCAGCCTCCCTGCACAGCACCTCAGGCCAGAGCCTAGGCCAGTCTCAAGGCTGCTTGCTCACATTTCACTTTCACAATAAAACTCACATCCAGATCACTGCTCAGGAAAACTACATCCTCCACCAGGGCAAGCCCTGCCCCAGGCTACCTTGCCCAGCCCCATTTGGGTCTCCAGAGAGGAACCACCTCCTGTGCCTGGCCAGGCTCCTGTCTCCCAGCTGGCACTGACAGCATGCACGAGCTGCATCCAAGCCCGTCCCATGCAGACCTCCCAGGGTTCATCTTCCGGAATCTTCCAAAAATCATCTTCTGGAATTGTGGGGCTGCGGGGAGAGGGAAGAAAAGAGAGACACAAGCCCCTTGAGCTGCAAAGAGCAGCTTGCTACCCTTGGTACCTTTCTTTGCCTCAGAAAGAAGAGGTAAATTTAAGGACCCCACAGTCAAGAAGTTGTTTTGGCGAGTTTGAAAATTCATTTTTATGCTTATCTCATGCAAAACTGAAAACAACACTGGCCACACTTGCAACCTACTAAGTAGAAAAACATGTTGAGTAATAGCCAGTGCAACTGTAGGGAAATTGCTGCACAAAAAAAATCTTTATCAGAAACCATCCTTAGGAAAAACAGATGAACACACATACTTCCACAACAAAGCCAAACTCCTGCAATCTCCATGAAGGCTTGTGCAGCATCACACCCACAGATCCCCACCAGCTCATTATTGCCCCTTATCTGGAGATGATAATTTCTGTAGGTCAGCTTCCAAAACAGCCGGTGTGAGCTTTCCCTAACCTGCTCCAGGGCAAACTCCACCAACAGCTGAGACTCCCTGCAGTGACAGGCGAAGCTGGACAGGCAGGAGGCTGCTGCTTCTCTATAGATGTTCATATAGCTTTACATGTACTATCACTATTTTGGATTCTCCCTCTGATCCTAAATCAAGGAATCGGGAGGAATAAGGAATAGTGTTCTAAAATTGGATGGTCCCATGTCTGAGCTGACTGTATGGAAGACAAACCCAGAGACTTCAATACTCCACAGAATCAGGTCCTAAATCTTTGATCCAGTCTTGAGTCCATTTGAAAGTGATGAAACAGCTCTGAGGATGGAGTTGTGGCTCTAGTATTGGAGAAATGCTATGTTGAGTGTGCTATTTTGCCACCTTCTACAGCTACAGCAGGGCTAGCTCTTTATTTCAGGCCCCAGCATTCTCCTGGCTGGTTGTCAGCATGCCCAGTAAAAATCCCTCCAAACTGCTAGTGCATTTCAAAAAAATTGGTCCAATTAGCAAAAGCTTTACAACTGCAGCTGAAATTGTGGGGAAGGATCATACCAGCAACCAAGCAGGCAGATCGGAGGAGTTCAAAGCTTTGAATAGGTGGTGAGGAGCAGGTGGGAAGAAGTAGCGGTGTCAGCTGGAAGAGAAATGTAATCAGCCCCTTAGAGGGGCTGCAGGAGCAGCCCCCAGCCTCATGTTAGCATTTCATTTATGGCATTGCTTTCCTGTTCATAACTCTCACAACTGTGTATTGCAATTTTTCTTCTCCCCCTTCCCCCCTCTCCCCACCCCAGCATTATGGTGATGGTTTGGAAAGGGGTAACTTGGCACTAGTACTTTAAAAAGCAGATACAGATGACATCCTAAATGTATCTTTTATGAGTTTGGAATGATTCCTTTGAATTAAGCTCAGAGTGTGTGACAGCTTCTGGTAGTGCCGCCAATAAGGAAATAAAACAAAAATCAAAAGGTTCTTGAGCATATGTAGTCTTAAAGAAGTGGACACATTGGTTTCCCTCATGCCACTACGAGCTGCTTACCAAGTGCTTCCCAAGGAAAGTGCTCCAATAATTTTCAATTGTCTCTTCACCACATATGCCCTTGAACCCCAATGCACTTCTGAATTCAAGGCTTATAAAAAATTAAATGCTCCAATAATTCTAAATTCTGTTTGTTCAGTGCTACTGGAGCCTGTCCATTCCTTCAGTTTGGGGATTTTTATTTTATTTGCAGGGGCGAGAAAGAGATCTTTTCTATTAGTGCTTCGAATTGGAAGTCGGTCAAGTAGCATCATAGTAGAATGATTCAGCAGCCTCTGAGCTGATTCACAGTGTATCATAAAACAGGATTAGGAAAATAACGATGCCTGGAGGAGAAAGAACCTACACAAAGAATCACGGCAGGAGAACAATACCAAAAAGGAGTAGAGGGAATAATCCTCACTTGGCTTCTAAGGAGCAGGTTGGATGGCCTAATAGATGTTTTTCAATGCCCTTCATTCCCTGCTGAGTCGCAGGGTTCAGCTGCCGGGATCCAGCCACCACAGCTTAATAAATGGTTCTGCATTGACTGAACACCATTAAGTGTTTCTGTGTGCACAACCACAGCCTGGTATCATTTATCTGAGACCATGGTCCCCCTCTGGCACAAGACTCAGATGCTATTTCACAGCAGGCAGGAGCTTATGCAGAACTAGTGGTGGAAGTTCATGACAGGAAGCAAAGGAAATAATCTTAGGCTGTGAGTCTTCCTGTTATAAACCAAAAAGTGGGTTTTTCTCAGTCTTACTCAAGAAGACACACACGCAATGCAGCACATTGAAGTAGCAGAGGTATCAAGCTAAGTGTATTCCCTAGCACTGTCCTGAACAGGAATTAAATTAACACGTATTTTATAATCTCCTGAATCAAAGCATCAGCAACCACTTATTGGCCAGTGCCAAGATGCAAAAGGAAAGCATCATTTAGTATCTATTCTCTGTGAACCTGAAGATCCTATTGACAACTTCTTGTAAATTAGGCCATACCTGTTTCAACTGCAGCCTTGGAGGACAGAGGAAGGCGGGGACTGTCTCAAGAGTTTTACTAGATCAGCAATGGTTGAATTACTTCTATGCAGAACATGAAATCACAGATTCACACAACCCAGGAAAATTAGACAGTTATATCACACTTCTGATAAAATAGCTATATCCAAAGTTTAGTAGAGAGACACAAAAACGGGGAGGAAAAAGAAAAATCTCCTATGGTCTTCCTTTGTAGACTGAAAAGATGATAAAATGCATCCTTGTTTAACTCTCTGCAGGATGCTTGGAATTTTATAGACACTGCCACAATGTGTCTCCCAGTGGGGAATAACTGAAGCATGAGATAAGAAATCAGCCATATCCTAACTTGCAGTGGCGAGTGCTGTAAAAGGAAATGCCCAATAAAGGCTTAATATATAGGAAGATGGCAACTAACTGCCTGGATTTCTGAAATAAGAAAATGTAAACCAATTCTCTAATCACATATAGTCAAAGAACACCATCAGCTGCTAAAATTCCTAGGAAAAAATCAGTACCGGAGAGATGGTAGCATACATATCTTCTTCAGTAGTGTTTGGGGAATATTTTAGCCTACAGAATTTAATTCCCTGTTATTACTTCTGAGCCTGGAGGTGAAAGTCATAAATCAGGACCATTCATAACATGCAATAATGGGGTGAAATACTCAAAAGGAGAGTTACATGATAAAATCCTTTGGGATTGTAACACTTCCAGTCCTTGGTGACAGCATTAAAAATTCTCCTGTCAGTAACATCTCTTCTTCCCCAATTCCTACATTGGGTTTTCATTCTTTTCTCCCAGCATCTCCAAATTTTGCTGTCATATGGCATTCCTTCCACTCTCCCTCCCTGCTGCCCTAAATATATGTTTAAAACCAAATCAGAGGAAAGCATCCCATACTTAAAAAGATGGACAGGTTTAAAATTACACTGTATTTACTTGAGGGCTTTTAATACCAGAGGAACTTTCCCAGGGAGTTTTGCTCTGATTTCAGGACCCCCATTGTTTTTATAAAGGGCTATTTGGTCCCATTTAGACGGTAGCTACGTTTTGAGTAATAAAGATTGCAATGCTATTAAAAAAAAAAAAAAAAAAAAAAAAAAAAAAAAAAGAACATTTTACCCTCCCATCTTCTGATTCAAAAAAAAAAAATATCCCAACCCATCATGTGTTAGAGCTTTGTTTTCTGAGTAACAAGACTAATCATGTTTCCTCTGCTTGGGGTCTCTCTCTTCTCTTCCTTTTCTTCTAGGTCCTCTGGATCCACACTGACATAGAAATATCCCATGATGGAGAAAACAATGCACACAGCAAAGAGGAGAACAGTGAACAAGACAAATTCAGCCCACTAGGAAAGAAAAAAGAACAGCAGGTCAGGAGAGCCCTGATGCTCAGTCCAGAGGATATCTCTACACCTCCAAGTGCTTTCTAAAGAACTGGGTGAAAATTACTTTTTAGTTTCCAAAACTGCTTACAAGAAAGAAACTTTCTTATCCTGTTTTTCTGGTAAACTCAAGTACACATAATTTAATTATGAATATGTGATATACCTTGAAACAAACCTGTTAGTTAGATTGGGCTAGTTTCATTAAATCTTTTCTTAAAAATCCATCCTGACTGGAACATACCTGTCTAGGCTTTTTGCCCACAAGATGCCTTTGGAAGAGGTAGTTTCATGTTAGCCAGCAACAATCCTGAGTTCACACCTTCATGGCACCAATCCAGAAGTCTGATAGCCTCAATTAAACAACCTGCATACCACAACCTCCCCATGCAAGCTGATCATCTCAAGGGTGACACAGGCAGCTGGCCCTGAGGGATTCCCAAGCTAGACACATGAGGAGGCTGACAGCCCACTGGACTACCTGGATGAAGGCAAGCTGCTTTTGGTAAGAAACTGAAATCTATGGCTGGCATCATGGCCAGGCTTCAGGCCCAAATGCAGCCTGCATGTTAGAGCTGAGCTACATCAATGTTATTACAGTGCATTGCAGTTATTGCATCAACGTAATTTATTACCACTGAGAGGCTTAGACTCTGGGCCATGGCTCCAGAGGGCAACTCTGCTGAGGGCAAAGCAGAGCCCTGTCTGGGACACCTCAGTGCAGTCTGCCATCACTCAGTTGCAGGAGCCTAGGGCTGTGCTGAAAAGCTGTGCCCACAGGACATGGACATCCAGAAGCCTGTTTAAAAGCATTACCTCTGCTTTAAGAGCCAAACCATACCTGTGCCATTGGTGCAGCTTGGGCAACAACAAGCACAAAGGTATTCCCAACAGCCACCGTGAGCAGCCAGCCTGCCTGCAGCACCGACTTCATGCTGGCTGGAGACTGAAAAGAGAAGGGCCTGGATCAGTGGGTATCACACTGTGCCCTTCCGCCCTGGTTCACTCTGTGATGTCCCGCTCAGTGTAGGTGTCACTGGGCTCAGTCTAGGAGATGAGAGAAATTTCCTCTGTGCAGAGCAGTTAATTTCTGTGGTTAATCTCAGCAGCTTCATACAAGGAACTTTCAAAACATGTCCTCCAGGAGGACACGTGAAGAAGGAAGAGATGCTGTTTTTGCGGAGCTGGATCTTGATCGTCCCCAACCTGCATCATCTGAAATTGTACAATCAAAAAGTCCAGGGAACCACACAACACCACCTGCAACTTGTAGTCTGGTGCCATATGGCTGTACTCCTTTGGAACTGGATCTTGATGTTAAACTTACTGCTGATGACAAAGTTTCTACATTTCATTACAGATTGTCCCACTGTTAATAAACATCTGCAATTTACTCCCAGGATAAATTTGAGTAGCTTCAGCTTTTTGATCTTGTAATGTCTCCATCCTCTCTTTCCTCTCTTCTCATAAACCTTCTCCCTAGACAACAATCAAATCATCCCTTGCACACTTGTTACCCCTTGCTCTCTTTTTTAGACTCATGTAGTCTTAGACCCCTTCACTCTCTCCATTTAAAGCAGATTCTAAGGCCCCATGCCACCCTATAATCCTTGAGATACCTTTGGCTTCTTATCACTGGAAAATACATACCACAAAATATTTGACTGGGAGAAAAACCTGATATTAAACTATTCAGAGCCTTCACATTAAACTTCTATCTGTGTTCTCAGGTTCACTAGAAAAGTCCTGAGTATAACTGAGAACAGGTATCCTTCAGAGTTATCATAGAATAGTTAGAGTTGGAATTAATTTACTTTGAGAGCACTCAGCAAGCTGTGTTATAAACCCACTTTTAGCTTAAGTGAGTCAGTGCCATTCCAAAGGACATATTACAAGTCAACAGCAGATGCAGGAATAAATCCTGAAGTCTAATTGTAAGCCCCTTATCTTTAAGTGGAATACCTGAGAATAGGAGAAGGCCAGACCTGTAATGGAGAACATCACCTCCCCAGCAGATATTAATAAGTACTGTGGTAACTGCCAAGCCATATGGACATTGTTGGCCTTTATGTCTTCTGACTTCCATGTCTTAACTGCACCTCCAGAAACCTAGCAGGAAAATAAATGCACACTGATTAGCTACTGAAATATCAGATCCTTCTTAGCCTAGACAGCAACAGCCAATTTACCAAGACAAAATTTTAAGCAAATATGGAAGCAAATCTCTGTCTTGGAAGTAAAACTATGGGTCTGACCCCTGCCATTTCCAAGCCTGTCAGGAATTGGATAACTCCTACTGCACAGCACAGAGGTGGCAGGATTGAAGCATTCCCACTTGTTCACGTGCCACAAGAGTTGCCTAAGCTATTGCAAACCAACAAGTCATCTTCTGTAGCGGGGTTGGGAGAAGTCTGTGTAGTACTTGTGCAGAGCCTGTGACCCGCAGCTGTCCCCAAGGCCAGAAGAGGATGAGAGGATAAACGCTCATGGCATCCATGTGGTCAGTGCTCCCATTTCATCAGCACTGTACAAATCCCCTATGATAACAGTGACACCCAAACAAATCCAGTTCAGGAATACCAAGAGCAGCAGAGACTGCCCTGTACCAGATGTATTCAGTTAGTTATTGTAGCTGTATTCCTAATTATTTTTGTTTGCTTTCCCAGATGTAATTAATACTGCCTCTGATGCACAGAGGCAGAGAGACCTGACTAGTAGCCAGAAAAACACTAGGCTGAAATGACTTCAGGCAGAAAACCCCACATGTAAGGAGAATACTTGGGAAAATACAAGGGATGTTTATGAGATGCACTTAATCACAATGCAGGGAGGCAAATCAAGATACTGTATTTTAGCAGGCTAAAAGGGGTGAGAGGAGAGCTGAGCATTGCTCTTAAGCCCATAAAGAAAAGTCACAAGCACCATACTATAACTGCTCACTGAGGAAGGCTGGGTAGAAGGCAGCATCTCTATGATTTAAGTATCACAGCCACATTAGCAGACTAATATATTGCATTCCTGGTTCTTCTATATAGCACTCCTGGCAGAGGAGCAGGGCTTGGTACAAATCACTGCAATAATTAAAAAAATATCTTGGCCTGGAACAAACTCACTCTCTACAGAAGGAAGAAACCACAGGCAGAGAGGTGGAAAAACAGAGGGTCAAAAAGATCAAAGGACTAGCACAGGGCCCAGAAGGGCTGAGTCACAGAGCTACCCCAGAGTAGCCATGGCTACAGCAGGGACTTTTGTATACGGGTCCACAAACTGGAATTCTTGTCCACAGTGATGTGGGACACATCTACGTCAACTGACCCTGACTCAGTTGCATTTACCAGAGGCTTTAGGAGAATATTATTAGTGTAACATTCTTAATGCAACTTCTTTTCTTAGTTTCTCATCTGGTGAAAGAGACTTGCAGCCGTGGAGGAAGGGTCTGGCCAACATCACTTTGAGTGTGTATGTGGTTTACGGACATAAATCTCTGCACTCACAGATGGCAGCATCTGCCTCTTCCCTCCAGGACTGTGCATCCCACTCCAGCTACTGAAGTTTAAAAAAAAAACCACCAGGTGCTTTGCAGCTCTATTTTTCCCCCTGTGTATTTGGACTCCGCAGACATGAACAGGTCCCACTAATTGCCCAACAGGGAGATGTTACTGCCAGGGAGTAGCTGACAGCAGTTTGCTCTGCTCATCACAACACAGTACTCAAAGTCTCAGAGGGCAGCTTAGCAGTATGTCCTGTCAGACCTGGTTTGTCTGTGTGACTATGCAGTGGAAAGGTTAAAATGGAAACTAAGCTGATCACGTTCATCTCTGTGGCTCTTGCCAGCTGGACCAGGATTGGAGCAGCGAGCCTAAGAGGCTGGCAAGCTTGGAAAGGAATCCACCCTCTCTGCAGTGCTCATGCCCCGTTAGGGCTAGGTTGTTCAGAAAACCATTGCCTTGACTTTACCCTAGGCTCCAAATGAGCTGTACAGACAGTGAGATGAGGAAAAAAAGATGCACAATCTCACCAACCATCTTCTTCAACACTTTATCCCTCTTCCCCCTCCAGGCATAATCCACAAGCCTTGGAAGGCCCACCTTTAGATCAGTAAATGTGAGGATATATCAAACTGTTTCTGCAGAATTTTTCAGGTGTGAGTTACCATCAGGTATAGTATTTTAAAGACCACAAGCAGAGTCAGCTCTTGGTAGACTGTCATAGCTCTTTGCAGTGTGCTACATCAGTGTTAACTGAATAAGGATGGATGGCATAAGACCAGCACAAACCACAGATCACATGATTTTCCATGGACAATTTCTACGAAGGAACGGATCTTACTTCTGATTAATCTATCTGACAAGATCACAGTGTAAGGTGGGATGAGTACCCATCCACCTTGCTTATGTAGGTGTCGAAACCTTTCACTAGCCCTTGTATAGTGGACTGCCTTCAGATGCCTACTGCCCAGGTCTTGCAGGGTAGAGAAAGCAAGTGAGAGTCACCAACATAAGAACAAAAGCAGCTTGTTATCATCACAGGGACACTTACATTAGTTATCACAATGGTGTATGACGCGCCGAAGTCAAGCAGCCCTAGCTCCAGGGTAAACTCTCCCATTTCAGTTATGCATTTTCCATTGTTATATCTAGATAAAAGGATGAAGTACAGCATTTTCCAGTTAGTCTCACTGACAAAGAGCATCAAACATGCCCATACAATGGAGCAGGGAGGATATACGATGCAAAGCTGCAGTAATGTTTATGTCAGACAATCACTAGAATTCTTGTCATTTTTCCTTCCAGAAACACTTAGGCACTAACTGGAGTTCACCTAGTGACATGAGTTATTGCTAGCAGTTTTAAATGGTTTCTGCTTCTTGGCACTGATTTTTTTTGCCCCTCAGGTTTGTATTCCTTCCAAACTTTCCTCCACTCCTTCAAGAACTGTGGGCCAGACAGGTTAGCCAGGCTCAAGCAGCCTTCGGGAAATCAGAGATATGCACCCACAAGCCACTTTGTTTCCTTTCAATAGAGCAAATTAGCCTTCAGATTTGTTCTTCTGGTTTTGGATGTGTGAGATGGCACTGACGCTCAGCAACACTGCCACAATAGCTGCTTCATCCTACTAAATTGCAGCAATAAATATTTTGGATGGAACTGATGCAGAGAAAAGCCATGAAGCTTGTTTTGAAACATTGCAAACGCCAGAAATATCCTGCAAGAGCCAACTCCAAAGCTGCCAAACCAAGGCCATATGGAGCCACTGTCTAACAAGCCTAGCCTGCAAAGCCATGTAATGTTCCTTGATGTTACCAGCCCACATACCAACACTTTGTAGCACAGAATATGAATTGGCGTTTCCCTGAGAATACCATAACAGTTGGGCCTGTGAGAATATCAAAATACAGGAGGCATCGAATGGCAGAGGGAACTTTACCATGTCCACCTTATTCGGCTGACAAATGCACAGGAATGGCCAGCCTCTTCCCTCCAGCCCCTCCCCCCCCCCCCCCCCCAAAAGCTTCTGCACCCATAGGAGTTGTCTGGAGCTGCACAGAGCTGGTAATTCTGTATTTTACAAACATCTGCCCCCGCAGGCAAATGCCAAGAAAATAGCAATGAAGGTTTTGTTATTCACCTGAAAAAGCCCCACTGTATCCATGGAAGGGCCTCAGGTAGGACCTTCAGCTCAGCAAAGGAAACTTACCTGTCCCTCTCTAACAGCGAGTACTCAGAAGCACTGTAGTTTCTCTGAACAGCAACGAACCGTTTGCTGTCAATGGTGAGGTTGACATCTTGGTTCAAGCCATTAATGAATCTGCAAAGAAAGCGTATTTCATTGAGTTGTCAGACAGGGCAGGAGAAGCATATCAGACACTTCAGAAGTGCACTCTCTCTCCCAAAGCATTCTGTAATTCCGTAAGGTTATGACAACCTCTCCAGTCTGATTTGCTGCCCAGTTTTTCCAATATAAGATTAATTTTCTTTGCTGTGTAATTTTACCCTCTTACTCTGTCCTGTGAAAAGGACCCTCACATTATGAGGGTTAGGACTTCCAGGCAATCTCTTCTCAGAGACCTTCAAAGATTGAAGTGTGTCTAGAGGAGGCCAAGATGATCAGCAGGCTGGAGCACCTCTCCTTTGAAGTCAGGCTGAAAGAGTTGAGTTTGTTCAGCCTGGAGAGGAGAACGCTCCAGCAAGATCTTAGAGCAGCCTTCCAGTGCCTAAAGGGGGCCTACAGAAAGCTGAAGAAGGACTTTTTACAGGGGCATGGAGTGACAGGATAAGGGGAATGGCTTTAAACTGAAAGAGGGGAGATTTAGATTAGGAAGAAGTTCTTTACTGTGAGGGTGCTGAGACACTAGCACAGGTCGTGGAAATGCTCAAGGGGAGGTTGGATGGGGCTTGAGCAACCTGATCTAGCAGAAGGTGTCCCTGCTCATGACAGAGGGGTTGGAACCAAATGATCTTTAAGGTCCTTTCCAACCCAATTATATGACAATTGCTCCGTGGCTGTTTGAGAGGACAGAGGCCCAGCCTACACCAGGAAACTATAAAGCTGTGCGTCCTGATGAGCGTGTGCATCATGCTGGTGTACTTTTCAAGAAGTTTCTACCAGAGGGAAAGACTTTTCTAGCAAAATAAGATGTCTGCATCAAAACCAAACCTTTCACAGCAATGTTCTCTTGGTTTCCAGTTCTTAAAATGGGGCCAAAATCCCTGAAGATAATAAAGCTTAACAAAAGTACCTTTTTAGTGGAAAAATAGTTTCTTCTTAGTGAAACTTCTTCACAAATTGTTGAAGGGAAAGTTTTGAGATTTTGTCAAAAATGTTCACAGGAAAATATAAAACATTCCCGACTGCAGGTATCAATCAACTCTCAAAGGTGATGTTTAGCCAGTAGAAGCCTTCGCAAGCACAGGGCTATGAAAAGATACTGCTTTCATGCTCTATCAATTCAGGCTTTCAGATAAGGCAGCTGGACATTGGTTTATACTGTCTGAAGTTTTTGAGGTTTTGTTTATTTGCTTTAAATTGGAGCTGGCCCAAATCCACCAGAAATCCAGCTGGAATCACCTTTTTTTTTTTCTTCATTGCAAACATTTTTGCAAATCTGCTGCTTCTGCATCTCAGCAGCCTCACACAGGTCTGGTGATGTGGTAACTGTGACCTCAGTGAGATGACAGCACAGGTCTGTTCATGGACTAGCTCAGATTAGGAAAGTAGACTAGCTGCTTAAGCAGATCCCAATGCCCAGCTGAATTGTTTATAAGGACGTAAATTGTTTACAAATTTAGTAGGCATTTGTGCATGAGGTTGGGTGACATAAGTGAATGTCATGAGTCGGCCAGTTTGCAGAGGACAAATGGCAATGACTACTTTCCAGATTGCTGCTTCTTTTTCTTTCCCAAAGGGTAGAACACAGCGAGATGAGTTTACCACTCTTCCAAGGGACATCTTTTCTGTTGGCATCTCAGCTCAGACTATCCTAGGCAGTAAGCAGCAATAATGCTCAGCTCTGCATGGCAACTGTGGGAGGTGACACGCTGTTAAGCCTCTGCAGCTGACACCTTAGTCTAGTCCGCACTTGAGAAGAGTAGACTAGACTCCAATCTGAGAACATCTGGGTTATGTTACATATAGTCTGATAGACAAAAGCAGTTTCCTTCATCCCACCACCTCCAAATTCTCAAAAAAAAGCCATTCCTACCTAACAGCTGCCAAACCATTTTCTGGCTTTGCTTCCAAGTCTGTAATCTAAAGAGCGAAAGAAAGAAAATCAAACAAATTCATTACTGCTGCCTTGTAACAGTGTATAGCAGAAAATACTAGTGTCTATGGAGTTACACAAGTCTTGCAAAACCCATGGAAATTGACTGGCCTCTCACATAAGCTTTACATCAGGCCACAGAAGCCCTGGTACCATGAAGCCAACAGCAAAATTTCAGCTCCACCAAGGGCTTAAGATGAGATCATACCTTCTTTCCCTCATCTCCTGCATAACAAAGGCTGCAGAGTTTCAGCCAGTCACCCCTTCTACTGAGGCATGTAACACCCTCCAAAAAAGTATTTGTCTTGATCTGAAGATAGCAAGAGATCATTATCCACATTAGCTTCTTTCAATGATTAGTTAAAATTAAGCATAAGTACCTTACTCCTACAAAACCTGCAACTGCCTAACTTTCAGACCTTGATTCTCAGCATACTCATTGACTTCATAGAAGCCTATAGCCCAGAGGAACCACTAGGTTACTGCTCTGTTCACCATGTATCACTCATTTTCCCTGACCCTCAATACTCAAGACATAAAACTGTTGTATGGTGCAGGCACAGAGCAGGAGAAACCAAGATGCACTGAGCTTGTTTGCACTCATAGTCTCTGCAGACACACCCCTGAAACAGCCACCTGGTTGGGCACACTGGGGACTGAGAGTGCCTCTCATGGAGATCACAGCTCAATAGTTAACATGATCTATGCTCATTTGAGGAGAGCCTATTTGGTATACAGCACTGAAAATAAAAGGACAGCAAAGACAGCCATGCCTTGAAGATTTAAGGTCACAGAAAAAGAATACAGACCAAGGTTCTTGGTTGGTAGAAATCCACAGCTGTGCCATGTCCACTTAAACTGGCAGGGCAATTTCAATTTGTGCTGCCCGCAGATGAAACCCAGGCAAGCCAAAAGGGACTGAATCTGCCTTCAGAAACTGACTTTCACTCAAAATTTCCCAGCCCTTTCTCTTCACTCTCTTCCTGATGTTAAACCCTGGGCTTCTGAGACCAAGGATCCAGAATTTCAGTGTACCTATAAATGTCTATTGTACTTCAGTGTGATATGCTGACCCACAGATAATTTATGCCCTAAATAATAAATAGACACAGTGAAAAATAAATGTCAAAGCAATAAATAGTAAACATAATCATTTTCTTCCATGGGAGACACATGGGGATTAAAACTCTAGTTTGTTGCAGAGAGGCCAGCCAAATTATTATTCGATGATCCCCAGAGCTCTCAAATTCATTTCCTGCTTACTCAACAGCCCATAAACGAAAAGTAAACAATTTCAGATTAGATCCTTCCCGGAAAGCACCCCTCTCTGAGTGAGAAGGCCAAACCCAGCAGCAAGGAAGGATGGAGTGGGCCATGGCTACTCCAGGGAAGCACTGCAACACAGCAGTGATGCTGGCATTGCATTTGTTGCATTGCAATGCTGGAAAAGTGAGTATCATTTACCATACTGTCTTACACACTTCCTTTATCTACAGCTGAGAATGACAGGTCAAGTGCATCACCTGACAGCACAGCCGTTCCCCAGTGCATAGCAGCCTGCCTGTGCCAGGGTGGGCATTAATTTAAGCACAGGCTAGATAGCTAGGGCAGCATAGATATGCACTGAAGCTCAGAGATTGCTTTGCTCCAGACTGTCCCAGGCTTTCACTTCCTAAGGACTGTATGAAAATCACTGTATGAGTATCGATTTCTTAAGCTAACAGCATACAGTCATTAGGGTCACAGGAAAACTTAACATTCTGCAATAATCAGCTCCAGGCTCTAAACAATAAAGCAGCAAAAAAATCCCAATGTTAGGAAAAAATAAATCCTTAAAACTCCTCATTTTAAAAAACGGTTACGTGATTTCTACTATACAATATTGAATGTTTGGTGTGGCAACCCTGCAAGGCTGACGAACTGCAAAGAGAATTGATATTTTAGCATTAGGATAGATTCTGTTGGCATTTACACACCTGCCACATGTGCAGTAACACCATTCATTTCAAGAGATCCTCTTAGGATACAGCTACATGTAAAAGATATGTGAATCTGGCCCTATACGCTCCATATGCCTCTCTGATTGTTGCAGCAATACACAGAAGTCCGAACACAGCCAGCGCTGCTGCAGAGCTTGAAATGAGCTTAATCATTTATTCTGTTCAGCAAAACAAGTGGGCCTTCTGTGCATTTTCACTAGACACTTGCAATAACTAAACCTGGAATCATTCCTCTGATGCTGTTATTCCAGCCCAACCCCAGAGCCTCTTTAACATCTTTGCTTTAAAGAACCATCTTCAGGGGAAAATCTTCAGCTCCGTTTCCTCAGCTTTCTCAAGCTCTGCTGCCTAGCAGGCATGACTTTGCTCTGCCACTGCAGCATACACTGGATTAAAGTGTGCCCAGAAACTCTCAGATGCCATAACGCCTCTATTAATCAACCAGCAGAAATGTGTACAGTTCCAGTGCTGCTAGCTAAGAAGTCAGGTTTAGAGCATCTGAGAGCAATCAGAGAGACACTGCAACTAAGCAAATGAATTAATGAGCCTATTACCCCATTGTATCATCACAGTCACTGAATTAATACTGTATTTACACTTCACTCCCACACTCACTAAGCGGCTTGATAGGTTTCCGTCTGCCTCAAAAACAATTAAGCTATATACTGATTTTTCCTTCACGGTGTAGTTAAAAGGAAGAGACAATCCTTGATACTGCAGGGTGAAGCGAAGGCTCTGTTGCTCTCCATTCAGTATTAATTTTGAGTACTCAGCTGGGTTCTGTAGAGAAAACAAACTTGGTTACACTTTCTTCAGATAAGAAAGGATCTGACTCTTCCCACTAAGTGTAACCCTACCCTCTGTTCAAGGCACTTTCTAAAGAGAGGTCACAGCTGTCTTCTACAGCAAAAGACCTATGCTGATCTATAGGCTTTGAGCTGGTCAAGCCAGTGCTTGGAGTACCTTCTGTTGCCAATGATCTGGTGGCCAGCAGACTGCCCATCTGAGTCCCAAATTAGTCTGACCTGTAAAGTAATCTGGAAGCTGAAATAGGAAGCAACCCAGTGCCCGTGCCCAGTTAACTGCCTTCCCAATTCTTTCCTACTTTGGAGGTAAATACTTTTCAGATTCCCTCCAGATCCCAGCAGTAATGCCTGGTCTGAGCACTGGAAGATTTGAGTTGAATGTCTCTAACATGCTCATCTCAGTACAATTATCTTTTATTCCAAATTACTCATGAATGTAGTTAGCCATTTCCTCCTTTGCCATGGAAATATGTCTTCAGACTTTCCATTTATGTCTCATCAATGGAGATAATATGCTCCATTTTTAAATTTATTCCCATGGTGCTTCTAACGTGGTGAAGGAGAACAAGCTCTAGTACCCGTGGGCTTTATTAGAAAATGCCTGGAGAAAAGCCCACCCTTTCTTCAATGGTTCACAAGTCAGGCCCTCTAGCCCCACATATATGCTTACCTGAAAAGCCTCCACAGGCTGCTGAAATAGGTCCTTGTCTTGGATTGTCACTTGAACAGGGTTCTTTGCCAAATTCAGGACCCGAATTAAACTTTCTTCTGGGACAAGTCGAGGCATATCAGTTTCCTAATTAAAGTAAAAGGCTTTAAGTGCCATCTATATGCTTTATTAGCACCTTAATATCTCTTCATTTTTAGCCATAATAGTCTTCCTCTCCGTAATGACACTTTTCCATCTCTTCCTCATATAAAGTTCCACTGAGAGAAAACTGAACATAAATCTTATTTAGGGACATTTTCTTGTAGTAGCTCAATAGCCAACCTATCATTCCTCCCAAAAAACTGCTCTTCACACCGCTAAGCATATAGGCTACGCAACTGAGGGGTAGGTAGAACAATGTCACTGCTTTCATTATACAGCTCCCTAGTGCCTGTATTCAACCAACTGCAATATCAGAATGGAAAAAATTGTGCTTAGCTTTCAAAAGCAGTGACCAGAATAATTATTTCCCACTGCAGTCAGCGACTGGGAGAAGAATTAGGCCAGAAACTAAGCAGTTTTGAAAATCCCAGTCCAGCTCCATGTCTGTAATTGATACTTCTGCACCACTTGACACAATGCTCTCTAACAGCTGACTCTATAGATCTTATTCCGTGTTAACTGAGAATGGGAAGACAATGCCTCTAGCAGAGAGGTATCTCTTTCTGTCAGGAATCATTTCCTAGAAAGAGTACATCAATCAGTATCAGCCTTGTCCTACCTGCAGATCTAAAATGAATTATATTTAAAAAAAACTTCTTCACTTTATTTGCAAGTATCTGCCAGCAATACTTCAGAGCTATTCATTTTTTTCTATCTTATCCTATAATTTGGGTATTGCAGGCAGGGCAGCTTGAACTTAATTCAGTAGGGAGATGTAGTGGCAGAGAAGGCAAGGCGACACTGATTTCACTGATACCTACATGCTGCTCTGGACTAACAGGTCTCTTAATGTGATCCAAAAAATTCCATTACTGTGGCTTTTCATCTGTGCTACCGCAGCCAAGTGAAGGTGGGCCATCTTATCCCCCTTGCTAAAGTTCTTAGTGGACTTCAGGGTAAATTTCCATGCTCAGGGAGGGGTAACCTCTAATTCACCTTCCCTCTGCCCAGAGGAGTCATCCACAGCCAGAGCAGACTTTCAGTGCTTGTCCATAGTTGCTGGTGGTGGCAGCAAGAGCATTCCTTTGCCCATGTAAATAGATCAGAAAGAAGACCTGAACCCACAAAGTTTCATTTCAGCGAGTGGATTCACCCGAGCAACCAGCAGATGTTAGTCCAGGGCTGTGTGCCAGCCACTCTGACAAAACATTTTAAGTATACATGGAAGCTTTAAAAATTAATCCTATAGTAACTTTTGTGAGACAAAGGTTAGCCAGAGTCTGCACAGTGTTGGTCATGGGCCAGAAACAAACAGTACAAATCTGCAGGGGCTAGCACTGAATCTACAAAAAATTTACTGCCATCCTGTCTGGGGATGCCTGGCAGTCCCTGATGCCTGTGACTACAGAAGTGACTGCATTCACCTGCCTTACAGGAGAATCAATTTGGCTTGTAAAACAGCACACTCCTACCCTGAAGTAGGAAAGTGATTACATTAGAAAAGCAAAACCACCACACACACACCAAACCCCAAACAGTAAAGTATAGGCAAGCTACAGCAAGAAATAGGAGAGAGAACAGACTACCTTTTGGGAATTAATCACTAGCATTAACTAGATGTCTGCCAAGCATTTTGATGATGGAAATCTAGAATATAGACCAATACAGATGACCGGCACAGCAAAACTGCAAAGACTAGAAAGAGCAAAAAAGACACAAAGAGAGGGAAAAGTAGACAAAGTAAGAATTATCATTAGCAACTGGATCAGAACGCTCCATTGTAAAGAACACATTAAAAATTATGATCAAGGAACACAATGGTTAAAAGGGTTATCCAACAGGCATCAATAAAAACACCCCAGGGAAAGAAAGTATTTCAAAGAATCCCTTGTGCTATACTTACATTTATTTTGACTTCCACAATAGCTGCAAGTCCAAACGCCATCCCTGCAAGGATCATACCTGTTGCCATTTTCCTAATAGGTCTATGGAGCAAATGGAAGATGTGCCATTGAGAAAAAAATAGAGTAATTTTAAATATAAAATACTGTTTCTTAGAGCCAAAAATGTGCCAAAACCATGTAATAATCTGTCCAACAGGTGGCACTGGGGATGACATGCTGTTTAAAATTGCAATCATTTAACTTTAAACTATTCTATTTTTCTGTATGAGGCCAGCACTGAGGCCAATTAAAACTGGTGTGCCATTTAAGAAAGCTCTTTGCTTGCAAGTTTTGTATTATCTTGTTCCTAGCTCTTCTAGTGGGAATAGCTCATGGCATTATGTTAACCTGTGATGTTGGAAGGAGCACTAGAAATTATATATCTTCAAGTCCCTTTTGGGAAAGGCAAAAGAAAAGTAGCATGCTATTTAGCAGCAGGAGGAGAAAAATGCGTAGTTTGTGTCATCAATGTTTCTGACCATCTGTGGCATCATTCTGGGTTATTTCTTTTGCCAATACATTTACATTTCTAGAGAATAAAGAGCTTGCTTCTGAACTTGGAGCAAAACTAGTTCAACTTTACCAAAGTTACATGAGACAGTGATACAAAGCAGAATAAAATAGTTCCAGAATGGCATGTCCAAACTGAGTATTGAGTTGTTGAGATTTGAAACAAATGTGGTTCTATATTCAGCAGTCTCCACTCTTTGTAAAGGTCTGAATCCACATTCCACATTCATTGGGCTGTGAGAAACCCAGATTAGGAACCCACATTTTGTGTCCTCGTTTTGTCTACCCAGCATCTTAGTTTGGATTAGGAACATGATTTTTAAGCCCATCTCTTACTCATCTCCCCTTTCCATGCCGTGGTTCACATTGAGAACTGGTGCTGGAGCTGAAACTGCACTGGCAAAGTAAATCCATGAGTCCACGTAACATAAATTCACTGCTAAAGGCTATCAAGTCCACAGAAGCAGACTACAGATACTCTGAAGTAAAATCACCAAAAAATGCATAAAGTGGGTTTCAGAACCAACCTGGAGGTCTGCTCCTATTACACTGCGCTTCTTGCTAACATAGACAAGGGATAACACGCTTGGGCCATATGGAAATTCCCTTACCTACTCACCAGTTCAGATCCTAGCATGAAATCTATTTTCACAACACTACATGTACCCCACATGGGACAATGAATTTGGCCCTACAGGGACGGAACTATTTGGGGATGATATACGAGATAAAGTGAAGAACACAATGAGGGAGGGACTCCCTCAAGGAGGGACTGTTCGTATCTGCTCTCAGTGAAAATCTGTACAGAGCAGAATCCAACATCACAGAATTTTCCCCTCTGGAATTTCCAGGGCTTATGGAAGAGGGTGATGCTGCCTCTTGCAGCTGAAATAGAGGCAAGTATTGGGAAGGGTGAAAGGAAATCCATGTTTCTCCTCCTTAAAAGCTATTCCGCACACTTCCTGCAAAAGAAAAAGCTCTGAGGCATCTGCATTGTCCCAAAGTACTTACGTGAAATTAAATTTGCACATGTTTATCAGGGGGTAGAGCCCAAGGTCAAAAATTGGGATGAAGACAAGAATAAGAAGTGGATTTAAGAACTGCAATACAAAAGAATGGGATTTTAGTGACTAGAAAGCAACTTTCAGTAATTAAACTAATAAAGCACTGTCCTCCAGAAATAATTCCATTACAGAAAGAACATGAACAAACACTTTAAGACCTCCTTTGAAAATATAATCATAGTTTACACTTTGACAGCTTCTGCTATTTAGTTTTCACAAGCACGAATACATTTTGTTCATATCCTCCCCTCCAAGAGGTAAGCAAGCATCACTGGCACAGTTTCCCTGAAGACATAACTGAAGCATTATGTTTTTAAAGAGTACAAAACCCACTGACAATAGAAGCAGGTGACCTTCGGTGCTGTGGTGGGACCTCACAGCAAATTAGCAGTAATGGAAACATCTTGGGAATTCAGTAAAATCCCAGAGGAACAGGCACTTCTGTGTCAGATTGGCTATTTCTCACACTTTCATGCAGTCTGGTAATCCCCCAGGACCTAAGTTTCTCCTGAGAGGGGCAGAGCTTGTCTGCCAGCCAGCAGTGGCAGAGCAAGAAAAGAGAGAATGATGGAGAGCAAGCAGAGAAAAATGCTGTTTCAGTTTCAAAGGAAGATTTCAGGGAACAGAAGAGCTTTGATTTTCTCCAGAGCTGTTCAGTGTAAAAATTATAATCAACTGTGACAACATGGCACAATCTTGAAGCCTTCACATTTTCATCTGCCCCACATAAAGGGAGGAAGGAAACATATTTCAGGTACAACACTCATCCCAGCACAAGAGCATGTTAAAAGAAGACATAGTTTGTACCCTCCACATGCCAGCACTAGTTCAAGAAATATTATGTTGGTATGTCTCCCCACCTCTGCACTATTCTGCAAGATTCAGCCTCAAGGATGTTAGGACATCCTTGGAGTCTTCTGGATCCTGAGACTAAGCTTGTAAAACAGCTAGTGAGCAATAAAGGCAGAGTCCACACCAACTATTACCTTCAAAAGGAGCAGAGAAAGGCCACTGATCCCATGAGAAGAATAAAAATGAGAGAGAAAAAGAAAATACATTTCTAAGGGTTATTTCATACCCTATAGTATTTTACCTGCATTTGGTCAGGCTGAAGGACATATATTCCCTGAAACAAAAAGATATTCCAAGTGACTCATAAACACCATAACATAACAGTGCATACGGCAAACAAGCAACCAGTCCAGTAGAGACCCACAGCAGCACAGGCATTTTCCTCAAATGCTTTATGTTGGCTTTAGCAGCTAATATTGTCCTCCTGACACTCTTCTTCTAAGGACATGGTGTTTGATGAAAATCATTTTGCAGAAGGAAGCTTATACTCAGTCCTTGATATATAGCAGCTGGGAAACAGCCTATGATAGGTACTGAGACCTATCTTTCAGACTGGCTGTGCTGTGAACTAGGCGAGGGGGGATGAATAGGCATGTTAGTGTCCAGTCTGGGATTTGGGCTTAGACATTCCTCCCTCCCTGCTTCTGTAATGGGAAAAGCCCAAATCCTACAAGTGAGCGCTCTCAAGCTTCAGGACCCTCTAAGCTCTGTTGGCGATTCTGCTGAGCATCCTAAAAGGGTAACAAAAGACTATCCTTGAGACAGTAGGCTGCACCAAACACCTCTTTCCTCCCTCCATCTGCCAAGGCACATAATGGGCTTCGATCAACTGTGACTTCTTCGTTTAAGCCATAGATGTAGTCCTCAAGGCTATAAGCGGTGCCTCACCCTTGCGTCACTGCTCCCAGCCCCCTCAATTGGGCATGGTCAAGAGGGGTGGACAGAAGGGTCCCTGTCCCCACAAGGGATCAATGAGCTGTCTCCAGGCAGTGTCTGGTGTTTGTTTGAACTCCACACAATGCTTTTCATTTGAAACTAAGTTGAAGAGGGGAAAAAAAATAAGAAGAAAATAGCATTTTTCCAAGAAAACATGGGATCACCCCAATGTTGCAGTTAATTCTCACCTTCATGAGTTGGGACAGCCCACCAGTGGAGAGTGGATAAGACTGAATTACAAGCCAAAAAGGTGGTATAACAAAAGAGCCCCAAATATGTCCTTCTCCACAAGGGAGAGCTGATGAGTGGCACCTGGTGGTTCTTAGATCTGCTGCTAATGGATCACCAAATGAAAGTGCGCAAAATAGCAGAGAAAGTTTTTTAAATACACATCACAAAGACTGCATGAACTTTCACTGCTTTGTATTTCTGAGGTGGATAAACATTACCCAAGTTGTAGTCGTCTTCTTGTCTATTTGAATTAATTAAGCCTGATGACTACCACATGCTGAGAGCCCAATTTTTAACAGGAGAGACATAGAAGAGTTCAAATTTGGGACTTTAAGTCATTTTCAAAATGAAAAATGGGCATTTACAATCCTGAATTGTGATGAGAGCATCCACAGCTAAGATACAGATGGCCTGTTAAAACCTGTATGTCTGGAAATCAGCCTTGTATGGTGGCATGTTCAGGCAGACAGGTGATGCAAATTTATCTGCCATTGCACCCTGTACCATTTGTCATTCACATCTTTGAAGAACTTTATGGCTACTAATAAATCCTCATCACATCTCTACCCTATACAAAAGATAATGTATCACCAAGTAAGCCAGAGCAGAAATGCAAAACTACAATAGCTCTAGTTACACCTTACAAGGATTATGTGAACATTCCCCGACTTCTCTGTCTTCAATGAGGGTAGCAGGCTGTAAACCCTACCCACTCAAGGTCACAGAGCAACCAGTTGTCAGTAGGCAGGCACTCCTGACCTTGCCTGCTGCTGATGGCTCCCCAGCCAGCATGTGCTGTGTTGAATTGAACATGGCTGCACAGATCCTCTTGCTTCTAATCACTAGAAGTACAACTCACCCAGACTTATCAAGCAGATGCTCTTAGTATGCAAGACTCCAGTTAAAAAGCAAGAGCAGTGACGTTACTACTAGTCTTACCAGCCCCAGTGACAGTAAGTACTTACAAAATCAGCATTCATTTTTGTGGCTTGCAAAGTCCATCTGGATCCCTAAGGAGAGAACAGACCACTGTGAAGCCTTCAAGATGTCCTATAGGACTAGAAAACATGGAGACAGAGAAGACTACAGTGCTGGAGGTCTTATTTCCCACCTATTCCTTCTCTTCTCTCTAATACCTGCCAGTAGGCAGGGCACATTCTCCCTTCTCAGCCTCCTACACACCAGACACCTGGTCTAGACTGCAGAGGGATGGCCAGCAGTGATGGTGGATACTGTCTTATAGCAAGCCCCTGGACACCACCTAGGGGACATGGCACTCTGTGTCCCCAGGATGCTTTGGTCTTACCCTGGAAGGACAAGGGTGCAAACCCAGGCTGGTGGACAGACCTGTAACACGCTGTACTGTACCTGCTGATCAAACAGGGCCCAGAACATTGGCAGCGGTATGAAAAGGAAGAGAACTCGTGTCACCATTTTAACCTCCCCAATCAGCTGTTTCTGTAAAGGCAATGGGCAAAAAGGTAAGATGGGGGTGAAAAAAGCCAAAAGGGGATTCAAGCCACAAAACATGAGAACTCCTATTTCTTTCTGCATGGCAGTTATTCATTGCACTTACTCGTGAGAGTAGACATACTTGAATTTCTGCATTTCAGTGCAGCACCTAAACTGTTCAGTAAGGGTCAGGCGAGTACTGGTTTCCTGGGAAGGGACAGGACAACTGAGACTGGGTGCATGTGAGGAGTGGTGTGGCCAAGCCAATCTTACTGTCTCCCCTGTCTGCTTGCCTTCCCCCTCCAAACCTGTCATACAGATCATCGCTTACCGAGTATTTTTCTGACGCCCAGTCCAGCCAGTGATCTCTCTTTGGAATCTGACTGGAGCGGTTTTTCAGTCGGTTTTTAATAGCAAACTAGGAAGAAAACCAGGTGAGTAACTCATGGTGTGCCTACCCTTGTCATGCTGCCGACTCAAGGCTGTTCTCCCCATCCCCAAATGTAAGCAGTGCCAGAAAATTGCCCCCAAATTTTGTTTCATGCTTGATTTAAAACCTGCTACATGATAAAGCTTTAAATATAATTTCTTCGGTTCTCTTCCAAAAAGCACCTGCTGGGTTGACCACTGTGCTGGGGAAGAAATGCCTCATTATCCAAAGCAACATCAAAACCAGAACTCTCACTCCCTTCTTGTTTCGTAGATCTTTCTTTGCATATTACCAGTGCAGCCCATGCCTCATTCACTCCTAGACCAACTTTCAAGTTTGTTTCTCACTGGAGAAAGCAGTGCCACTGAAGCTGTAACTTGTTTGAACTGATAAACTTCAGTAAAATTATTCAGCTGAAAAAAATTGAGTTGTATATCTGATACTCTCCAAGTTTCTGAATTTTCCTTTCAGTTCAGCAGCATCTGCCAGTAGTGGCTCTACTGCCATCAACTGAACAGTTCATGTAGCTAAGGAAAAAAAATTGAAATGTTGAAAGAATAACTAGGACGTAAACATGTTTCTTCCTCCTTACAGCTCACCAGCAAGATACCCAGAACTAGCATAAAGAACTCCAAATGCCACCTCCCTTTGCACTTTTCTGACCTGCAACCTCAGAGTCATGCATGAAAAAGAGAAAATGGCACACACTTACACCGATGCATTTACACACTTCCAATAAGATGTTCCCTTGTGGTGGTGTTTTTCTGTACAGTCCACTTCCAGCAATGAACACAACTGAAAAATATTATAATCCAAATGGGAATTCACACGACTGAGGCTCAATCCTACACTGGCTTCTGGAAAGGATCCCCCCATCCCTGTATTCCACAGAAATTCTATGCCCTTGGGTATATATAGAACGCCTTTAATGCCTTCATATGGAAGAAAATGCAACATCCTACAAGAGGCAGTGTGATTCCTAGGAAGTCACCATAATTTTCTCATGATCTGCTCTGACACAACAGGCACCTCCACATCTGATTCACACTGGAAATCAAAGTTTTGAACATTCCCTCCATCTATGCTTTTTGTAGGCTAAATTTGAAATAAAATCCATATTGAATTGCAGTATCTAATGTTGGAATCACCCCTGACTCATTGCAACTGTGTGAGGATTAATCCAGATCCAAAGCAGGCTTTGTGTATTTGCATCTCACACACATTTCAATGGAAACAGCCACTAAGGTCACTGCATCACACACAGGTGTTAACAGAAATTACCTCTATTTATGGTTTCCATGAGGGGATATACAATTTAAGATATTGTTTTGTCTTGGTTTTCTCCTTCAAAGCACAAAGAATATTAGACCGAGGCTTCAAAATCCTGCCAGAGACAGGACTATCTGATTATATATCATATGTCCTGCTCTTTGAGAGCCTCTGAACACTTTGCAATTGGAAAGATATTGGCAGAGAGAAGCACGATAAAAGCTGAGGGTGAAATCCATATAACAAACCAACCTCAACTTTTTAAATTAACCCAATTATCTGGGTCAGCTCACAGCCAGTGGAGAAAAACAGACACCTCTGAACGAACACAGGAGGCCTGGGACACTGCAGGGAACCCACTGTTTCTCTTTTCTGACTATGAAGACCCCTCGCATCCAGCTTTGACTTGCAGAACTGCCAGAGACACCTCTGGAGTCAGTTTACGTGAGCTGCACTAAAAGACTTGTTCAAAATCACCCGTAGTTGGCAGTTGCACTACCTAGTTTTTAGCATCTCTCTGTGGGCTTGTTGGTGCCTCCAAAAGGTGATTCATTAGATTCGCTGAAATACCTTCTGGAGATGCTACTGACTGCTTTGGGAACCAAGGTTCCTGCATTAGTTTTGGCATTTGGAATTAAATAGTGTCAACCTTCCCTCATCTTTCAGAAACTGAAGCAGCCCAGAAAAATCTTCTCTCTAAGATTTCCATTCTGCCTCTAAATCTATCTTTGCTTTCCACCATGACAGGGAGAGGCCCAGTCAGGACTGAAATGGTATTTTCTCCAGTTCTGCATTCTGCTCACGTAATCAAATATATCACTTCCAAGAGCGTTTTAACATGTTACAAAGGAACACAGAGCTACTTTGCTGGGCAGGCTGTGGAATCTGGCAGCAGGACACTAGCTAAAAACACATTTCAATTGACGCCCCCACTGAAACTGCAATATTTACACATCCATTTTCCCCTGGGCAGCTACTACTCTGCTAGAAACATTCATCACACAGTGGTGCACAGAGAAGCCTATGCTGCCTTAAACCGATAGGAACAGGTCACAGGGGAAAAGAGAAGTTTCTCAGGCCCGTGACCATGCACTTTTCTGAAAATAATTGCTGCAGTGTTAGCTGTGGCCTGATGACATTTTTCCAGTTCTGATTCTTCTCTCTGATGGAAGTTTGAGGGGAAAGCAACATTCACATTCTCTGGGGGATGAACTTTTCAAATCACAGATGCTGTGGTGAAATCACACAATTGTTTGGTCTCTCAGTTAAGCTAACAAGCTGAATGAGAAGTCACCCCATGCTGTGTCAAAACCTCTCAAATGCAGTGTAATAAGGAGACTTGCTCCCCTCAGCAGCTTGCAACTGTGAAACTTAAGTTAATGGGGTGTCTTCTATATTGGTTACCAAGGACTAACAATAAGAACATGGAAATTGCTGAGTATTTCTTAAGGGTTGAAGAAGAAATCTTGACAAGTACATTAATGGGCCTAAGATGCAAGCTTTAGGAAGCAGGGTGATTGCGGCTGCCTTCTGACACTTGAACAATATGAGTTTTTTATTGCAACATAATAATACGTTGTCACTGTAATTGTGGGAATTACTTCAGTCAAGTGAAGCGAGACAGCTCAGAATAAAGTAACATCTCATTCAGCTCCTTCTACAATTTCTGTGGCACATGGATTCTGAAGCAGAAGTCTGAGCCATTAAAGATGGCCCCAAGATGCAAAGAGCCTGCAGGAAGTTTAGAAGTGGCATGGCTAAGCTTCTCTTCTATAAGACGGGAAACTCCAAGAACTGCTCAGAATGCAGTTCAAAGGCCAAGCCTGCTCACAGGTAAAGCTTCAAGCCATCAGAAGAATCATTTTTGTGACTTCTTTTGCTTTATAGAACAAGGCAACTGTATTGTGAAACATTGCCCAGACCACTCTCTCATCAGTATTATAATAAAGGACTGCAGTAAAACCATCCTCTGCCCACCACTGAACTAGTGATTTTTCTTGCTGTTCTGAACTGTGGAATTTCTGGATAATCTTGAAACCTTGAGTATCCATCCAGAGCTCGTGAATTTGTACATTTTCTCATCTATTCACGGACTCAAAAATGGTAACTCCTATTACAAGCTTTATTGTTTCCACTCACCAAGGGCCAACCCCATCAGTGCTGCTGGGACACCAAAAGCCAGTGCATAACAATCCTCTCCAAAACATTTCACATCCCCTGAAAGAAATCAGAAGTAAAAGCACCTCATTATTGTCAGACTTATGTCACTGGGCCCTTTGATATGTTTCCCCTCAACCATTCACTTTCCCTGGCTTTAAATCTTCTTTGCAGCTGCTTGACACTGTGAATTGAATCTCCTTGAAACAGTTGTCCTCCCTTGACAATGACAATTTGGAAGCAGGGTTAGTGTCTGCCAGCAAAAGCACCCGATAATGGTATATTGATGAGAATAGTAGAAGTGAGGAAGCAGACAAATAGGTAGGAACTGTAATTAGGAAAAAAAACCCACAACATTTAAATAACCTGAAGCCATTTTGTATTTGCCTAGATCTAAATAACCAGTACTGTGTTTCCACCTTATCGTGCCAGACGCATGAGTTATTGAGCTAAAAACTGGAATCTGATTTCATAGCAACAACATGGAAGCCAATACCCCTACTGTATAAGTGGAAGAATGGGATTGGTCTTAAAACTCCAGTTCCTTTTCTCACCACTTTCCCAGTCCCGCTAGAGGCAGCCTGCTCCAAATGTCAGGTCTTGCAATAACCCATCAGGAAAACAGCATGGCTTTGATTGATCTGAGCTATAGTTTCCTGAAAACCTGCATCTCTTCAACCAGGTAAGTTCTCATACCACATGGATTTAGAGGTCCAGTTGCAAACAGCAAGCCAGCAGAAGAGTCTGTGTTTGTATGCTAGTAATTTGTGACTACAAATTACTGCATTCTTACACAGAGTAATAACAAAATGGCTAAAACAAGCCAACATAGTTAACAGGAAGCCAGACCATAAAGCTTTCAGTTCCTGTTTGTTGTCCTTGGGCAGTCATGGTCAGCTGCATAGTTGTGTGCTTGCATAGCTTATTTACTTATTTTCAGCAAATTAGCTGGAATCCAACAAAGCTGGCAGTGAGGCATTATGAGCACACTGAACTTCTGACATGCAAAATGAGTTGGACTTCTCCACCTTAAAGTATATATTCCACATTTCTGCCAAATGTCTACAAACTGTATTTCTTGCTTTTCCAAGAAAAGCTTTCACACTTAGCAAAAATTTTACTCTTTTCACATCCTCTCCACCTCATTTCCATGTTGTAACTAGTTTATTGCTGGGCTATATTGGCACTGGTTTTGATCTTCAAAGAGGACTGGATTTTCATCTGCCCACTGACTACGTTGAGCAAAAGCTCCTTTCCAACAGAATGCTGACTTGGGGACCCCAATAAGAGAAAGACCAAGAGATAAGAAGACAGGCTGAGAAAGCTGGGGCTGTTCAGCCTGGAGAACAGAAGCTGCATGGACATCTCAGAGCAGCCTTCCAGTATCTGAAGGGGGCCTACAAGGATGCTGGAGAGGGACTCTTCATCAGGGACTGCAGTGACAGGACAAGGGGTAATGGGTTCAAATTTAAACAGGGGAAGTTCAGGTTAGATGTAAGGAAGAAGTTCTTTACTGTGACGGTGGTGAGGCACTGGAACAGGTTGCCCAAAGAAGTGGTAAATGCCTGGCAGTGTTCAAGGCCAGGCTGGACACAACCTTGGGCAACATGGTCTAGTGTGAGGCAGCCCTGCCCATGGCAAGGGGGTTGGAACTAGATGATCTTTAGGTCCTTTCCATTCTATGATACAACATTTGTCTTTGCCTGTACACATGGTGTAAATATGAGAAAAGCATGATTGCCCACAGCCTCATGAAATGATCAGCCTGTTAAAACAATTGATCTAAACAAAGAAAGCTTCCTGGATGCCACAGGATGAAATGAAAAAAATTATTACTGAATGTGAATGCTACCTTGTCCCTGTCCCTATCCCCATCACCTATGGCCTATTGCTCTACCTCTGTGTCTGTATTTAGAGTGTGCCAATCCCCTTGGCTTCTAGGCACTGCAATACAATGAAGTAAGTGCAGCAAGACTTGGGGACTAAAAAGCGTTGTGCAAGCTGGCTAGAATATAAAGTAGGTCTTAAATGGGGCATAGGTCTCTGCTTTGTCTTCAAGGCTAGTTGCTCAGGGCTGCAATCTTGCAAGCAGACCCACACAGACATGCCTGTGTGCCAGGACAAAGCCCTCCAGAAGTCATCAGCACCCTGTGTGAGGGAGAAGGTAGGACTTAAAAAACAGCCCTGCTAAGTTTTTGGCCCTTACACCTGCATAGGACAGCAGAGATAAATTCTTATCTATAGGTTACCTGCAGGGAAGATGGGGAAATAATCCTTCACTGGCAATGGGGAGGATTAGATCACCAATATAAGTCCTTGTACCTTTTGTATTTTAATTCTGAAGTTCAGACTGGCTTTCAAATACAACCAGAAATACAGTTTCTGTGACTTGTCTGCTAGTGCTATAAATCTGTTATGCTGCTACAGCAGGATTAACAAGGCATAAATGCAATGCACTGACCACTCCACAGATAATATAATTTCTGCCACTCAGTTGTCATAAAAGCCTAAAACTATGCACAGCAGAGTAGTCAGAGGGCAGCTAATTTATTGTCTTGTTCTAAATCAACACTGACCTCTTAATACAGGAGTTACAAACGTAGAGATCAAACTTCCAGCATTAATGGATAAATAGAAGATGGAAAAAAACTTGCTTCTCTCCGAGGTCTAAAACAAGAGAAGACAATATCAATGTCACGGCTAATGCACAGCATTGGGCTTGCAAAGTGAATACTGTCAATTCTCTTGTTAGGAAAGCTGGGTAAACATTGACACACAGTGCATAAAATGTTAAGCAAACAAGCTTGTGTTCAGGTGATGGTAAATGCTTACACAAATCAGCTTACGTTACTCAAGAAGTGCTTTGGGGCTTTTTGGCATTTCAGAGGAAAAGCCAGACACTGCTCCAAGAACATTGTGAGATTGGAAGGAGTGGAGAGCATTTACTTATTCAGAATGAGTAGCATGATTTAGATCCTCTGTCACCTAATTCAATCCAATTTGGCACGGTTTGACAAATTCATAATTTCTTCCCATGTCTGAGATCTTTTCCCCCCTCCCTCTCATGTAGGAATAGAAAAAGAAACCTGTGTATTTTGAGGAGCTGCAATGACAGCATAGATGAGAGAGTGCCTGCAAATGAGAGATATCCATCAGGTGGGAGATTATCAAGCTGATGCCGGTCAACCTCAAAATAATATGATAAACTAAATCTACAGGAGCAAATTCAAGAGCCTCATGGAGGTATGAACTCCAAGAGAAAGAGTTCAGAATTTAACTGATATCGTAACATATTCTAGTTCATACAGTCAAAGGACTCTTGATCTGCTTTCTTCCTGCGTAATTCATAATATGGAAGGAATCAAGAACTTGATGCAGAGTTTGGTCGTTTTTGCAGGAGTAATGTGTGAGGGCATTCAACTGAGAGCAGTCTCTCCTTGCTTGTGGGGGAGATAAGCATGCACAGTCACATTCACATACACAGTGCTAAACCTCCTCCCTGTGCCTGGATGGGCCAGCAGAAAGGAGATAGAACAGGCTACCTGATCTATCCCATGCTCATCTGTATCACCAGCTATGGGACACTTGAGTTGGTAAAAACAGCACTTAAGGACAGCTCAAACCCAGTCAGCCAGTATACTCCATAAGTATCTAGGCTTCCCTCCCAGCTGTCTCCAGGTGTTGTAAAAGGTAGCGGAAAATTGCTTGGGGCATGGCTTGGTTTCGGGCACAGAGCTCCTTAGGGCAACTTGAGCCGCATCTCTATGACCTGAGCATCATTAGAATATGAAACTTCAGGATAGCAGAGTGTGAGGAAGATCCTCAAGGGCATGTTTCTGTCCCATCTCCTTCTAATATGTTCTGCTTCCTTCTGCTCCCTGAGACAATAATATTCACAAGGCTAGAAAACAGGAGAAAATGTGAAGAATTGCAGGCAGCTAGAAAAGGACAGCTCTTAAGGAATGAAGCCTGGGATCCAAAAGTGTAACAAAACATTCCATAACTGATGGAGCAGCCAACAGGAAATATTGCTACTTCATATGGCAAGAAGCCTCTTAGCACAGGGGATCACTGCAGACAAGGTGGGCAGGTGAGAGGGCTTTGGGGGGATTTATATTGCCTTGTGAAGTGGGTACTGGGAAGGTGAGAGTGAGAGACCCGTCACTTCCCACTGCCACCCACCAAGGAGTCTGAGGGTCCCCTCACTTAGATTAAGGGCTTTTTGCCGTGCCTGGTTATGAAGACTCCATCAACTTGAACTTTTGCCTTTTGCAGTTTTATTGCCTAGCATGTCCCGAGCAACCTAACCCTTTCATTACTCAAATGATTTATCCCAGATTAAAGGATTTGGAAGCCTTATAATAATCATCTCTATGGAATGTTCCTATAGTTAACAGCAAACAGCACTGGGTCTTACTGTCTTTTATGCTCCATTTCAATGCTTTTGTTTTACCTAAAGCTTTCTACTGCTAAGCTAGTAAAAGTGTATTTCCTTCTTCATTCTACCTTTGTGATAAGGTACTTGTCATCATAAGGAAATCTAGAGAAATGAACAGCCTCAGCAAATCTCTCCCACTCCCAAGTAGTCCTGCTGTGGTTTGACATGGGTAGTGCAATAGAGTCCTCAAAGTCCTGCCCTCTTCTAGTCAAATTCTCTAGATTGTAGCAATGCCTATTGTTAACCCTTTGTATCTGAACAACTCAGAATTTCTGAGACCTGAGAAAAACTCAAGCATGCAGATCTCAACATAAAGTCTAGAGCAATAATTACCCAAAATAATGTGCTGATAAGAGAAAAGCGAAGTGATACAAAAAGAATTTGGAGCATCTTATTTCACATGTTTTTAGATTTAAGTGATGGACAAAAGAAATGGTCAGAGAAAATCAGAAGTGAGTACAAAAACTATGATCCAGCAGCTTGTAAATTACTCTGATTGGAAAAAAAAAAAAAAACAAGGAATAAAGAGACAAAGAGAAAGCTATTTAGTACCTTAAACACCATATCACACTGCCTGAAAGCAGCTTTGGTCCTTAATTAATATGCACAGCAGCCTTCTAAGTCATATAACATATTGTAAATATCGTTTTGTTCAGGCACTTTTAGCTTGAATTCCTAATCCCACAGACAAAGATGCTTGGAAATCTCCCACAGATAAACCTACTTTCCCTATCTGACCTCCTACTGAATCAGTCTCCATCACTGTTTGTTGTAGTACTGTTCTCAAAGTGGCAGATCCAAGACTATTAGAATCCTAAAGTACTTAGAAGAAAAATGGACCAATGGTGTGCATTTGCCTCAAACATAAATTTGTCTCTACATGGGAATAGCAGAGGCAATTTTTTTATTCGTTTTATATACAGAACTACCACATCTCTCGTTTCCAGATGGCACAACTAAGCCTGTACACTTAAGGGCTCAGCTGAGTTTTATTGGTGTCCTGAAAACTAGGGGGGAAATCAAATGCTTCATTTCATTGGGAATTTACAAAACTTATTTCATCCTACTGGAGTGGAAGATGAAAAACACCACTCTGGAGGGGAGAAATAGTCTGGTTAGGCCCAAAGCTTTCATTCCTTACATGATCAAGATTTTTTATTCCAATTTTGAAGAATTAAATTTCCTATCACATAGCATAAACCATTTTTTTTCTGAAAGACCAAGTCATTTCAAAATGGTAAAATACAAGACTTTCTATTGAAAAGAATCAATGCAGCAGAATGCATTGCCCTTATCAGAAGGCTTTTTACAGTTTTCTTTCTCCAAATTTTTTTTTTTTCTTGAAGGCAATATGCAGGTGAATGTTTGAGCCTTAGTATTTGATAAATTTGATAGAGACGTGTAGTCTGAATGCTGGAGAATGGCTACAGGCCCACACAAACACAGGGAATTCAGGTTTTGCTCTGTAACTCAGTTGTTTGGGATAATAATATGTATATGCCTGACTGGGGTGCTGAGATTCATTAACTGAAGTCTATAAAACACTCTGAAGATAAGTGGTACATATTATCATACTGTAATTAGGTTGTAATTGAAAGATGCTGGATAAACATTACTAATCATTAATATTCATAGAAGCAGCACTTCTGAAAATGCTGCTGCAACACCTATTAGAATCCTTTTGGGACAACTACTGGTACTGCAGGCTGGGATGCCCACATACATGCTAGTGTCCACACTGTGTATTCCCAGAGCACGTGTGCTGTACTGCCAGCCTGCTTTTGGTCAGATTTGTGCCAACTGAGGAGGCTGGCAACCACCAGATGATTGCTACTCCCTCTTTTCTTCCCTCTAAAGCACTGGGTCCAACACAGGATGGACATGCCTGCAGATGGATCTTTGAACAAGTGACTATGAAATATCCTGTGTTTTGCTACTCCTTCGTAACCACGAACCAGCAGTTCACGAGCAGAAAGCAAAAATCTTCCCCAAATTATAAAATAAAGACTCCAGTCTATATTATTTATTCATTAAATGCTGACTATGTGCTTGGGCACTGCAAAAGAGAAACAGCAAACTGCCCTACAGGGTTCTCATCCTTTGTCCAAGACCAAGGGACCATCCTTTGTCCAGTTCTACCAGTGCCTTTCTTGACAGACCATTAGTCTAATGTCCTTCTTCCATGCCTCCACTGATAGGAACTGCCATCTCTCATAAGTCCTAATCTTTTCCAGTACTTCTCTAGATATATTTCTGGAAAGCTTTTCCTACTGTCAGTCCTATATAGTGCTCCTTGAATTTAAGCCTACTTATCACAGACCCCAATGTTTACTTTCTTTCTTTTAGCAGTGGCCTTCCACATATTTGAGGATTTATGCCATGCACAGAAGTTGCTGATTTGAATACTATCAATCATTGAGAAAACAGAATTTTTTTATTTGTGTGTTAGGTCAACATAAATCTAAGTGGTTTATTTCAGGTCAGTTTGAAAATTTAGCATTTTGCCCAAGGATTAGCATTTCCTGACCCACTTAATATCTTTAAGCTCTATTTTATCCCTGGTTGAGCCCCTGTGCTGCATATAATGGGAGTTTGAGATTAGCACAGGTGAGGGGCTAAGAGCTCAGGGTAGAGAATGTGGAGGCAAAGCAACTGGACTACAATTCACAGATGCAGAGCACAAACAAAGCTGAAAAGAAACGTTTTCCCAACTGTTCAGAACTTTCCATTCTGGAATATTTGAAAACATTCTGGGTAGATCTAGTACCAGCACTCCTTTCAAAAGACTGGAATTTCCTACAGATCTTTCTGAACAATATTTAAGACACAGACTATGTCTGATTTGAGGAAGAATTCCCAAGGAAGCATAGGCTGGTGATACAATTTTTACTTTCATTTGCTGTATTCTGTTGCAGTGCATTATAGTCACCCTTGTTAACCTGGCTCAAAAATGGCTACAGTTCTGTGATACATTATATGGAATTTTCCAACTACTCTTGACGTCCAATTAACATTTAGATGATTTGATGCAGTTATGACCTATCCTTCCCAATATCAGTCCTGTTGTGCTGTCATTTTCCCTTCCTAAAGCATCCAGATTCTCTCAAGTCTTATGCAAACTACCCTACCTAACATCTTACTACAGATTTTCCTAACAAACTGGCCTCTATCCTAGGACAACAGGATTTGATCACGTAAACATCCTCACGAAGTAAGCAGACACTGAAGATTTTAGGAAAGAAAAGAAATCTTACATGTTCTTCTTCAAACTGGTCCCCACCAAATGCAGAGACACATGGCTTGATTCCTCCCGTTCCAAGGGCGATCAAAAACAGACCAACCATAGATAGGATCCTTCATGTAAGAACAAAAATATCATCATTGCAGAACCTTTCCAGTGATTATGAGAGCATTTTAGTGTCACCCAACCATGGTTGCCTTAGTATCATTTCCTTTTATGCATGTGTAGTGATGAGCCAGCTAAGTGCAAACCAATCAAATTAATTATCCTCATTTCTGCATTCAGTACAAGTCAATTAACCAAACTGGTTTTGTCAGTTTCTTGCTGTTCTGAGGCCCAATGGACATACTAAAGATCAAAGATCCGTGGGTTTATTTTTCACTCACACAAGAACAAAAGATTGCAGAGATCAATTGAGGGGAAAAAAAAAAAAAAAAAGTACAAAGCCTTTTCCTGTAGCTTTCCAGCCTGGGTAAGTGCAGACAAACTGAATTAGGATCATTCTTGGGCGTTTTCTACTTCTCACTGCTCCTCAAAATACCATTGTTGGCCAAACAGATTACATCTGTAGGGAAGAGGAGTGTCAGGACTGAACGAGTCTGGAACAAAAGGACACTGTTCTGGTAATCAGATGTGCTCCTGCCTGCACTTGCGTATTTTTAGAGCTATGACCACCTAGGCAAAACAAGATTGGTGGTTTCAGAATGTCAGAGGGGGAGCTACTCTGACAAGCCTATCAGTTCAGAATCTAGAGGGCAAGAAGGATTGTACCCTATGGAAGACACAGACCCTTCCTCTGTCACATCAGAAAACGTATCTTTGGTTTTGTGTTCTCATTCACACAGGAGTCATTGCTGAGCTGGGCAGCTATGCTGATGAAGAAATGAGAGAGGAATGAGTTTGGTGCAGGCAGCTGGATGGAGGGGACCGAACTCCAGGAGCATGGTTTATCAAAGTGCGGTGATCAGAGGTGCCTGTATCAAAGCACTTAGAGTCTGTGGTGGTTTCCAACTCATCCTGGTGCATTCACACTCTAGATCCACCCCCAGACATCACAAACCCTTCCCTGATTAAAACAAGCCATGCACAGCCCCCAGACTGCTGGCCCAATGGAGGTGAAACAAATTACAGTCCTGAGTAAAGAAGCTACCATCACAACCTCCTGCAGCTCAACAGTTACTTACACATGAACCACTTGGTTGCCTAGGGATGGAATTGCACCAACTGACTTTATCAGATGGCCAACAACATACACAACAGAGAGGTAGATGATCGTCCTGTGGGGAAAGGAAACAGCAATGACTGAAGTTGCTGGGTGATGTGCAATTCAAGAACAGTGCCTGTGCTTCCTAACATGGCAGGTCTACTTGGCAGACACACAAGAAACAGGTTTTTCATACTACTGGTATAGCGGGCAGCTATAACTTTTGTGTCAACACTGAGTGCACTAGAAAAAACAGACAGGCAAACTGGTTCAGATTAAGGAGGGATACCCCCTGCTTTCTTTGCATAGGTTAATCGGCAGAATAAACTAAAAACATTCCGGTCTTGTTGTACATGGAAGGCTGCAAATCACAGAATGGTTTGGGTTGGAAAGGACTTTAAAGATCACCTAGTTCCAACCCCCTGCCAGGGGCAGGGACACCTTCCACCAGACCAGGTTGATCAAAGCCCCATCTAACCTGACCTTGAACACCTCAACACAGTTTCCAGATTACTAATAACTGGCATTGCAATGGGCACCTAAGGGAATCCCTTGTCTGGAAGGCATCTGGAGGGACTGTCGCCCACATTCAACCCACCTGACTAACATCTCAACTAGGAGCCTGGTTTCCCCATTACAAGTTTGTTTTAGATCCCAAGTACCTCTAAAGGACTGAGCACATCTCCCTGCCTCCCATGTCTTGTTGAAGGAGAAACAGAAATCTCACTGGGAGGATCAGGCTCTTGGAAGTATTCTATTCCTTCATCAGTTTCAGGATTAAGAGCTATCTACATATTTACATGCAGATGACATACACAAGGGGAATGGATGGACTTGTCTGGACAGAGGCACTAGAAGTGGTCCTATGAGCTTTGAGCCCAGAAGTCATCCTCAGCACATCCAAACCCTGGTTCCACAGCTAATTTAGAGCCACATCAGATCATTCCTAAAAGCATCTCTAATCTGTTACTCTGTCCCCAATACTGGCTGAGGTCCAACTAATACAGTAAAAGCCACCTCCCATTAAGTCACAGTGATTATTCCAGAGAAAGTCTTGCCTAACACACAGAAGCCTGCAAAAGGATTTCTCTTCTCACAACATTATGCCGCAAGATTGACATCCTCAAATACCAATTAACATTGCTAGGTGACCTTAAGTAAAAAAGTTAGTAAACCCCCACTCTTATTTTGGGGCGATTTTTTTTTTTTTTTTCATTCGAAGGGACAAGAGAATCACTAAAATTGAGCACAAAGAAAAAAGAATATTGATATCTCCTTAAGAACTTCCTGCTGGAAAGGCATATGGCAGTTGGTTTTTTTTTCCTGTTGAAACTCTTCTGCCAGATGTACTTAGTCCTTGAGAGAAGGGTTCAGCTGCACTTCATCACTCTGACAGCCAAGACTCCTCAGACAATAAACAAGCAGTGCCAAGCAAAGAAAGTCCTATATCCACCTGCTCACCACCACTCTGGGGCAGAAGATGGCCCCACAAATTATCAGTGGAAAGGAAGAATGCCTAACTTACCCAGGGAGAGTTTACCTGGTTATGTGCAAAGAGAGATTATTTGAGTGAAACCAGGTTTCTCTGGCATGAAAATGGGTGTGCTCACACATTTCCTATGCTGTGAAAGCATAAGTATAGTATAGGTAGTGACATTTCATCTGAAACTGTGAGATCTACAGGATGACACTGCTTTCTCACCATCTTTGAATCCTTCTCAGAAGCAGATCTTTGCAAGCTGTAGGTTAATCAACCTACACCTCAGCTTCCTCAAGATGGGTAGGGAAGGACAGTGGAGAAGCATGCCTGTGACATTTGTTTTAATTTTGTTACCTATTGGTCCTTGGGTGAAAGAGGACCACAAAACAGCATGAGCAAACAGATCAGCTGTTTATCTGTTAAGAAAGGAGCTGACCTTCGCAAGCGTGTCTCTGCTGCACTCTGAGCTAGCTCAAAATTGGGAGCACACACAGCACTGCCCTACACACAGGCTGCATGGTGTAGATGTATGCTGTATGAATTACAGAGGTGTTTTCACTTACTTGTATTTCCCCAGCCACGAGTCTGCCATAATGGCTCCAATGACAGGTGTGAAATAGCATAGCGCAGAAAAGGCATGGTAGACAGCAGTGGAGAGATTCTCATCCCAGTGGAAGAAGCTTAAGAAATATAGTGTCAGGACAGCTAAAAGGAAGCAAGCAAATCACATTAGGTAATTAATGTGTATCTCTTGCAGCTAAGCAGTACCATGGTGGCAAGAAAACCACTATGAGCACTGTTGTGAAAAGGTCTGTGCTTTCAAGACCTGTTCCTCGTAATCTCTGACACAGGAAAAGCTAAACTGAGATATATGAGTATTAGGCATTCTTTGCTCCTAAACATTCGTGTTTAGCTGGAAAATGTTTTTTTCTAGCTTATCTTACCATAACCTGTAGTTCTGTTTATGCTCATTTTCTACTTGAAAATTAGGTGCCTGTACAACTCAATTCCCAAACATGCTGGTTGCACACAACTGTGAAGAATATCACACTCTGAAAGACCAGATCTGATACAGACAATCATATAAAAAGTTTGATTGGAAGGTACACTTGAAGCTCTCTAGTCTGAAATTCTGCTCACAGAAGGTGTAGCATCAATGTTAGGGTACACTATTCATACCAGAATCCCAAAATGCCAATTTACTTTGAAAGACAGCTGAGACCATATGCAACACAGCCGTGGAACACCAGACAAATGTGTGCTGAAACCCAAGGACAGGAAAGACACTTCCCAGACACAGGCCCTCTACCTCTCATGCCATAGTAGGAGAAGCGCTCGCAGAACTCATTCACCACGATGAAGGCAATGCTTAGGGGGTAGTTGGAGCCACAGAGTTTCTGCAGGAGACAAACAAGAACATATCAGCTCTATGAAAGCCTTCACCCCAGCAATATGTCTCCATGGTGCCTGGACAGAGAAGCGTCCAGCCCAGAAACCAGGTGCCCACTGCTGTGCCACTGATCTGTGGGTTAGACTTGAAGAACAGAGGGGACCCCACAACTACCTCACTTTGATTAAGGTTCCCCAGTGAATCAGCCTGCCCAGCATGGGCCCAGTAAGGACCACCATGCAGATTCATGGGTTGTCAGCAGCCTACCATGCTCATAGCTCCAGGAACTCCAGCGGAAGTGGGTCCTACCACCCCTCCTGCAACGCAAAAACCCACTGAAGTGCAAAAACACCTTCAGATGCCTTTTCTCCTACACTTCACATAAAGCTACTTCCTCACCTCAAAACTGCTCCCTCTCCTAGTACCAGACCTTGCTGCAGCAGTTAGTAGACCACTCCAGGTAGCTGTTGTCTGCTTTTGTGTGAAGCTGCTCCCTCCCATGCGACAACTGCCCTCAGTCTCTGCACCTTACTTGCACTGAACTGTGCCATTGTGTTCACTGAAGCAGAGTGTCAGCCCTGCATCCTGCACTCCTTCAAGCATGGCATCCATTTCATATTCCAAGAACGCTGACATAGCTATGGATAATTCAATTTATTAACCAAAACTAAACAAAACAGTGATGGGACTGTCAAACCTGCCTGAGCGTGGCCACTCTTTTATTGAATCTGACTTTGCTCCAGCTAAAATCAGCAGTTTCCAAGTGAAATACAAGGCATTTAAAAAGATGCGTCTTGGCATGACCTTGCACGGGCCTCTGTCCCTCTTGCTACCCCACTGCGGTCCAAGCTAAGCAGCTTCCAGCTGCTTTGCTCCACTGCCTCGCAACAGGGAAAGCAAGTTTTCACAGCACTGCCCAGCCTCTGCCAATTAGTGGGCTGGCTGTGCACTTGGTGAAGGATGGGGGGGAATGTGATATTAACTGCTGCATTCATATTCATGGTTTTAAACAGCCATGGTACGGCCCAGCAAAGCGAGATGAACTTTTCACATGTATTTCTGTGCCTCATGTCGGAAATAACAAATTCCGGTATTTCTTCCCACAGTCCCAAGTGCAAATACAGATACAAAAATAGATGTGTTTATTCAGGTTTATTTCACCACCAAGAGACCTGAGCTTATTTGGATTCCCAAAGCAATGGCATGAAGTTTAGAAGAGTCTAGCTTAATGATTCTGTCTTGGTCAACATTATACAGGAGCAACAAAACAAAAGAGAAAAGACTGGTTGTCCACAAAAAAAACCCCAAAACCACTTTCCATTACTTAACCCAGCATCTCTGAAGAGAAACATTTTTGTCCTTTTTTATATATTTTTTCTCACGCTATTTATGGGCAGTTTTTTATTAAGAAATCCTTGGCCTCTCTGCTATACTATAATAAACGTGTAATTATCCATTTCATTTATTATTTACTCTGAAACCATCATGCTCGACATATGGTTTGTAAGACAGAGTGGGCTGCCTTGGAAACTGCACTGAGGCCTCCTGCTTTAGACTAGGCTAAAAATGGCGGCATATATAAGCTGTAGATGCACAAATACAGAGACATATGCACACAGAGAATAGGTTTCTACAAGTTTTTCATAATAAAGAAGAAAATCTATAAGATACAATTTATGTTCCCTGCTTGGAGACATTTTCTCAACTTGGAAGTAAAACTGTGTAACAGGGATAATTTTCTTTCCCTCTTTCACAGACCTCGCTATCAGCACTCAGATTTAATAACATTTGATAGAGATGCAAAGCATGACGGCTCAGACCCAGATGACACCCTGGTAAGGTGTTGGGAGCCCTACTGTCTGAATTCACCCCTCTGCACTGATGCACCAGAGCTGCTGGATTTAGCTGTGCTGGTTCAAGGTAGCACAAGCTACGCTGTGACCTGCGGTGGCAGAAAGCCTAGCAGTGACTCATTTCAGCCACTCCTGCTCTGGAACGGGCAGGGGCAAGCAGGGAAAGGAGAGCTGGAGGTTGTGACTTCCCAGCTAAAACTCCCCAAGGGCTTGAGAAAGGGCCCTAAGTGATCACGAACACAGAGCAGTGACTTACAAGCAGGGGTACTTCCATCTGGCTTGTGTGTCATCAGATGGCATTAGCACACGCAGAAACCCTCACGTATTCTCTCCACTGTATCACTGACCTGTCTGTGGCCTGCCTGGACATCCAAAAGTGGGCAGCTTTCATCCATGCAGAGAGCCAGATGCAGCTTGCTCGCTTTCGCGGAGGAGGACCTTGCTCAGCAGAGGGCCCCAGCAAAAGCAAAGAGGCTAAGCCTGGATTCATGAGCACACAGATAGTCTGCTCTGCTTAGCTACCAGTGTAAGCCTGGGATCTGTGGATCTGCAGGATTATGGAGCTCTTAAAGATACTGTGGAAGTTGATAGTCTGTGTCTTTGGAAAAAAGAAAGGTCATTTAAAGTGCCAGCTACAGGAGATGTTTGTTTTCATCTCTCCTTGCTGACTAGCTGCAAAATGGGACAAAGATTAATATTTCCCAGGAGCTCTGGATATTTAATAGTTAATATCTGCACAGTACTTAAAATTGCAAATTAAATAGTTGGCTTGCTAACGACATGACTGTGAGCTTTAAGAACAAGTATTACTATATTGTCCTGCAAGTCAAAGCAGGTGCAATACAATCCCTGTTCTCCCTGAAGTCAATACAGTGTACAGTTCTTAGGGGTCAAGCACTCAACCAAAATTAGCCTGAACACATGCACAAACATCAAAGCTGCAAGGCAACAAAATATTCACCTGAATATGGCTTTAAATCAGAGCCGAAGATGTAAACCTGCGGCTCTGTCACTACAGTTGGACTCTGTAACACACATCAGTGGCCTGTCCTCAACCCCTGTCTTTTCTTCTGCTTTGCAGCGTCGGGGTACCCTTCCCTGATGGGTTTCATCAAGTGAAGCAAATGCACAGATCAACTCCCTCCCTCCCACATCCAACATCCCCCTCCACTTCAGAGAAGTACGTCCTTTCCCACAAGGAAAGCAGCGTTCAGGGAAAAAAGCAGCAATCAAAACCCTTACACTTTTCGCCAAACATTCAGACAGTTTGTCTTTCCCTTTAAGCTGCACTTCCTAAACTTAATCAGGTTAGTAGAGGGATTTTGCCTTGAGTTGTTAATGCTATTTCAACCCTCTGCAAGAAAGGGTGTTTGTCTCTAGCCCGAGCATAACAGAGGAAAGAACAGAGAGATCTTGCAATGTTTAGAGCAAGCTGAGCAGAAAGCAAAGGAAACCAGCTGTAACACTCACCGGGGATTTCTTCTGAACAGGGAAATCTCCTTTGGGGGGATCATCTCCTGCAGAAATAAAAGTGAACAAAGTTTCCTTGGATTCATTTCTCTGAAAAGCATTCATCTCCCCTCTCGCCTTGTCTCCCACCATGCTATGTGGCTGTGGTGAGTTGACTGGGAAGATTTCCAACCTCAGGCATGAAGTTTGATTCAGTTTGAGTTAACCCTAATTGAGCACATTTGTGCAGCCAGGACTGAAAGAGGAGGGAGATGCTACCAGGAAAGGCAACTCCAGAGTTCAAGAAGAGTCAGGGAACATAGCCAAAATCATTCACAGGTTGGGGCTGTCAGCACTTAGTGACACAGACCTCCCTTTCATTTGGCATGCCCCCAGCTATCATACATGCACCAGCCCAGCACTGTACGCTGAACAGATGTTAGCTGAATAAAAATCCCAGGTCCCAGATACACCCACCGCCTGTGGATTTAGGAGCAGAGCATGCTTCTCCCTCCCAATGCGGTAATGACAGGCTTATTCTGCAGGGATCTCATTCTACTGAAAAGCCACACATTCATCCCAGGTCATAACAACCAAAATGCTCATCACACCAAGCCCTCAGACACTGGATGTCACGGACACATGCACTGTGTTAAATAATTTCTTTGCTATCCCAGGAGTTAAGTGACCCAGGATTCATTCCTGCATCAATTCCCTAGAATAATCTTGCCTTTTCTGCTGGGACAGTTTAATATGCAGGGCACAGGCAGAAAAGAGGCCTTTGCTCACACCACAGATCCTTAATCGGGCTTCAGTTATTGCTAACAAGACATGGAGAACACTTGGATGTGACAGAGCACACAGAGGAAGCATAATTACTCTCCGCATTCCCTCATGTGCTCTGGCATTAATTCCTCTGAAAATTCCTAAGGATCCTGTTTCACTCCTGCTAACTGTACAGCTAAGCATGGGACCAGCTGGGCAGCTAAACATAAAACCCAAAGTTCAGATGAGGTCAGGAAGGTCTGACTATTTTTTATTTCCTCTTCATTCTACAGCAGTGGCAAAGCAGCAGTTTGGTACCTTTCCCATAATGCAACAGCCCAGCTCCTCATCTTCAGCCTTCCCAGTGATTTGCACACCTGCACAGCCTTGCTTTTCACCTGGGTCACTTCTCAGGTGCCACAAACAGTCTCCAGGGAGCCAGGGTTTGTTAAGCCCATTTCACAGGGCAGAGTGACTCACAAGTATACTCAACATTGCAGGCAGGATAAAGAAGAGAACTTGTGCATGTTAGTCCTGCATCGTACACACCGGCTTAACACGTACTCTTGCGTCTTGCAAGTCTGACCCTTTGCTAGAGGCAGCAGGAAACATTCTTAGCTTTTTGGTGG